>NW_009937866.1:78209-96238 GCF_000696875.1 Nestor notabilis
CGAGTTAAAGACAGTTTAATATGTAAAGCAAAAGCCACATGTGCCAGCAAAGTAAGACAAGGAATTTGTTCACTGCTTCCCATGGTCAGGCAGGTGTTTGGCCACTATGCATGGGATATCCCTTGGGCCAGTTGGGGTCAGCTGTCCCAGCTCTGTCCCCTCCCAACTTCTTGTGCACCCCCAGCCTGCTCACTGGTGGGATGGGGTGAGAGGCAGAGAAGTCCTGGACTCTGCAGAAGCACTGCTCAGCAGTGACAAACATTTCCCTATATTACCAACAATCTGTGTTTTCAGCACAAATGCAAAACATAGCCCCATACTAGCCACCATGAAGAAAAATAACTACCCCAGCCAAAACCAGCACAGATGGCAATTCTGCAAATAGATCTTCCATTTCCCCAGGTTGACAACAAACTCTTTTCAGGGCCTCTGTTCCATGTTTACAGCGAAGTTATTTTATACCCTTCCTCCAAATGAAAATACTGTCTTATTTTAAAACAGTCTGTAACAGCTGAAAGGGATAAGCATCTCAGGAGCTGGTCTGGGTGTAAAATGAATGAGCAGGTTCCAGACAACCACAGGGGTTTTTTTAAAGCCTCTTGAGAAATTCTGTCTTAGTGAAGTGGTGCATTGCAGAGAATCAGCTGAGAATCATGGCTTTGTCTCAACAGTTTACTTACAGGCTTCACAGAGTTTATGCAGCAGGTGTTATTAGCAATCCTCTGTAATAGTCACTTTTGGAGGTTTGTCATCAATCTTAATGCCGTCAGCATTCCAGCAGATGGTAGACATGATTCCATGCACTCCCTGTTTCTAAATTGCAGCAGAATGGATTTCCATCATATTTTAATTAGAAATGAGAACTATACCAGAAACAGACTTGTCTCACACTGGATTTCCAAAGGGTTTTTTTTCCAGGCAGGCCAGGACTATGTTGCTTTATCTTTTATTTTATTTCACTGTTGTGGAGTGATTCACAGGAGGTATTAGCTCACTCGGCACTAGAATTAACCTCAAATCACTCCTGTGTACTCTCCAGCTAAGCAGTCTCTTCTTTTGAATTGGAATTTGAGATGCCAGTTTTTTGTAGGCAATAGAAAATGTTAGGAGCCAGTCCAGCAAAGCTCTTAGACATTAAGTATAACTTGAATTGCAATTGAGAGCAATTATTTGAATAGCAACCCTCAAGTATTTTAAGCTACAATCACAATAAAATGCATTGATGGATTGAGATTTTATATAACTATTTTTAAAGCAACAGATTTGATTTCTAAACACTCATCCTACTGCTCCAATCATACCCTAAATCACCATCCATTTATGGATTTATTTTCCTTTCACCTTATGCTTTTATCCTTTCTCTTTGGGTCTACTCCTTCTACTCCTCTCTGTCATTTCTTACACATGCATTCTTTTTGTGGAGGCCATATGTAAAACGAAAGCTTGGTAGTAGCGAGCTTTCCTTTAGGTAGCACATGTAGCAAAAGTTGTTACAACATGATGGGATGGGGATACATGCATTTTTTAAATATACTTAAAGATGTAAAGATGTCCTTTAAACAAAGATTAAATACTTGGAACATTAATAGTAGCTTTTGGCAATCTGTTTAATATACTGACAGTAAACTCCTCTTCCTAGCCAAGGTAGTTCAATGTATGCAGAAAAGGTAGTAGTAATTTAGTAAATAGTTTTCCTCTATTTAAAACTTCATGTGTTCTGGCTTACTGACTTTCAGATTAGTGCAGGACTGGATAGCAAGTGGAAAATCCACTATCTAAAAGAAGCATAGTCACTTAGTAGGCAACTGAAATTAGAATCTTTATTGTCGGCATTTCTATAATATAAGTAATGACTGTATATTCCTTGAAATTTGGACTCCAGTGCTTTATTCTTTTCATTGTGTCTACAGTATGAGATCAGAACATAAAAATAGCTTTGTGTCACCTGTTTCTGAGAAGTCCATTCAAAAATAGAATATATCAGAGACAGTACGTAAAACTAATGTAATCATGATAGCAAGTTACTTACATATAGACAGATCTCAACAAATTATGTCCAACAAAAAATGGAATAAACTGTTAAACAGGGTGCTCCACAGAACAGTCTATGTCTCAATTCCGTAATTGTCCCACCAAGAACACACACATGGTTACAAAAGCTTACATGAATTGAACCCTGCATTAATCAGAAAAAAAAAATTACTCTTGTTTTAGTTTTCATGTGGCAACTTTTGCAAGAGTTGCATATATTAGCCTCTAATTAAGCACCTCTTGGCACTACCTCGGTGCTTTTTCGATAAGTGGCATTTATGTTAATTCTATCCTTATTAAGCAGATGTCTTTGCCATTCGCTGTCATTAGGTTGTCTGGGTAGATACCCCAATAAAACAGTATGTAAATTAAATTTATCCTGAGTAAAAGCAGTTTATGGTAATCGTAACGCCTTCCAATGACTTTTTCACAGTAGGAAATAGCATCTTCAGAGAATAAATCTGAGCTTTAGCATTACAGCTGGTGCAATAGTTCAGGAAAATCATCCTTCAGAAGCCCCACTAAGACAGGGATGCTGTTTGCAAAATGGGGCTATGGTAGTTGGAGGCTGTCATGTGGGAGACTCTGTGATAGTGAAAGGCAGGAACAGAAGAGAATGATATGGGCATAGAATTAGTTTGTTTAAAGCAAGAAGTTCTGGACAGTGCTAAGCATGCAGTTCCTCTGCCCCACACTATCATCACTGTATATCAGAACAGCATCATCCTCACAGAGACCATTAAATGAACATTCACCTATATAGTGATTCATCATATCAAGGATTTAAAGAATATGGATTACTGTGGAACATTGTGGTAAAAGCTAATAAACTTATAGAGAACTTACTAGAAAGAACTAAAAGAGAATTACAGATCCACTACAATGTGGACAAATGTATTAGCAGTCCCCCAAAGTGTCTGTATAATTATAAATACAGTTATTCTTTTTTGGGTACTATATTACAGGCAGCAGTACAAAGAAATCAAAAGACAAATTAACAAAGAGATTTGGAACAATAAACACCAGTCTCAATCTACTTAACAGGAAGCTACAGTAAATTGCATTCAGTCACCTATAACAAAATGCATCACAGGTCTAGGATGATAAATTAACATCATGGCATAAAATCTGAAAAGAGTATTCCTAGAATTACTAATTGACACTGTTTACTGAAATCTCTAAATTACAAAAATGCCAAATAAAAACCCCACTGCAGTCTTGAAAAATGGGAATCCTGCTTACTGCAAAACAAAACCTAAGATTTAGACAAGTTTGCAGGTGGAAAAATCAAACACTAAAGACAACAAATCGTAACATTTTATGTCTAAGCAATCTGTAAGTATTATTCCAGATTTCCAGTTTTGACACATGCTTTTCTGAACACGGGAAAATAAGCTGAATGAAAATACCTTCTGCCTCAGTGGCAAATACCTAACTATTCTATGATTCTATTCTATTAAATCTGTCCATAAAAGAATTTACATGAAAACCTCTTACGTATGGCCAATATTCCTGTAATTTATATTAAAAATTGTCAAAAAAATTATTTTTTAAATTCCTATTAAAATAAATTTCCAAAACAGTAACTTATATAATTTTTCTAGTTCATGGAATTGCTACTGCAGAGATAAGTGTATTAAAAAAAAATACAGAAATATGCTACAATTTAATAAAATTAATAGAGGTAACAAAAATGCAAATCAAACTCATATTGGTCCCTAGCTTGCAAGAATAAGAATAAGAAACAGTAAATCCTGAAATGTTTTAGCTGTTACTGGTAACTACAGAAAGATGTGGCAGGAATAAAAAAAACCCCAACAAGTTAGATGAGTTCTTCCTTGAAGATGCCCAATGTAGTTGAAAACCCAGTACATTTTGAGTTTTCTGTTTTGTTCTAATACTGTCGAAGTTAGAACATCATGAAAGTGATTCTTGGTGTTGACTACTGAAAGCCACACAATGCTGTGGGAATATGATCCCGAGGCTGTTCTTATGTATGCCAGGTACCAGCTGGTTGCGGAACTAGAGGAGACAGACATGATCAGGCTGACCTGACCAAATGCTCAGCTGCATACTTTTTATTTCTCCTCTCCCTCCCCTATCCTTCATTTCTCTTCTGCATGGCCAGATTGTCCATACCAATTTCAGACATAATAGTCTGGTTTAAACCAAAATATCATAATTAATACTGGGTTGCAATTGTAACTGATAGCCAACTCTGAAAAAGGTTACAAAATGAATAGCAGTTTGAAGCAATAGTCCTTCCCATACAAAATACTTTATTCATTTCAACCACCTGCTGCCTCCTGATACCCTTGGCACATAAGTGTCTCATTCCTCTCAGCATACCTATGTGTTGGCCAAACTCTCTATCCTACCTGTGTTACAATTGCCCACCTGCACTGTAACCCAGCCCAGTCACAGAGCTTATCTTACTGGCACTGTGCCACCCTGTTATTTCAGAGTAGCACATACAGCCTGAAAGTATCCAGCAGACTAGTGAGAAAGGGTACAAGGAAATCTCATAGGGCAGAAAGACAGCTACTTTCCTCACTCCAGAAATCTTTCTGTTGCTATTATTACCCCACAAAAATACTTTTCATAATAGCCAAGTAAAATATGCTTCTAACTGTAAAAGCAATTAGAGAATAATTCCAGCTAGATTCACACCAATTATCTCCTGTAAACATAGTGAATAAAAGTCAACAAACCCCACAGTATTGGTTAAGATCCCTTATACCACCTTTAAATGTAGTCATGCTTAGGTTTCCCAGTGTGTTGACTGTACCTCCTGGCCTATCTGCTAAAATTATGCACTGTATTCAAGATTACCTTTTAAGTTCAATTCCATATAAGCAGTAGCAGCAGTGCTCTTTTCAGGGAGGGGAGGAGGAGAGAGGAAAGACTGATGAGACGTACATAACTGATGACTGGTGATACCACAGGTACTTTTTCTGAAAAATGGGTTTACAATATTCATGGTAATAAAACATCTTCAGCCTCTATGGTCTAATCAGTCATTTGTTTCAATGCTGACATATCATGCAAAAATTCTTTGGCTAATCTCAAGCGAAAGCTACCATAACTCACAGAAGGAGACAGACTGCTATAAAATTGTGACTTTCCACAAGACATAACCCATTGTACATGTACTGGAAGGAATGTTCTTGCAAAGAATGGCTACAGGTCAAGAAATAAAATACAGCACATATTTAAAATAAAAGCTATCAGCACCTATGAGAAAAGCAGAAATTTATTAAAGATGGGTGAAGCACAATTGTCCTTGATTGCTAATGATGCACTCAATTTAAAAGTATGTTTCCAGTGCTTATTCACTGTTAGTTTCAAAAACATTCAAGGTGAATATATTAATTGATTACATGTTACTGTGAAAATGGCTTCTACAATTCACTGTAACAGTTCTATTTTTAAACAGTCACTGGAAAATATTGTCCAATGTTAGATAATTCAGAAGTCAAATTTTGCTGCTTCTTACAAACCATGCATAATATCTAAAAGCATTTAGGAGTTACTTCAGTAAAATCATATACAAGGGTAGCACTAAATTAGTATACAGTAATAAAGCTGTCTGGAAACAATAAAAAAGAAGTAGGCTAATGAAGGCAGTACATTTTGAAAACCTCTGCCATTTAAGCAATAAAGGGCTCTGGCAAATAAGTTCTACAAAATCTTTCTGGAGAGATTTATGCAGTCACCTGACCAACCACCTACTCACTCTTTTTTGATATCATACCTTATTTACAGGGACAGCAGATGTGGATATGCAGTGAACCTTCCTTGCTATTCCCTTGGGGAGGGGGTGGGGGCAAGTAAATTTTTGCTACTCCAGCTGTTTCAGTTATTTACTTAATATAAGAGTAAGATCTTACAACTGTTGTGTCCAGCTCCACACTGAATTGTGTATTGCATGGAAGGAGAGAGAAGCACCCCAGAAACACCAGCTTTAAAACATTAAAGTCTTGCTTAGCAATAATTTACTCATTTTACCTCAAAGAGCTGAGGCATTATGAGATACTAACAAAATTGTGTAAACTATCTGGGAACACTGACCCACTATTCCGATAAGCTAAATTCAGTCAATAGGTCACAGTAAAATTGAAAATCAAATTTCTGAAATACAAATGTACATGTACATGTGTTCTCCAAACAATCTTTTTTTTTTTTTTTGTAGTCTTACATACCAGAAAATGAAATTAATAAAACTCCCTTTGTGACCTTTTCTACGTACAAAGCATTTAAACGAGCAACTGGTGTCTTTTTTTGTGATCCTTACAACCACCTCCACCCCTCTCTTGTGGAAGAAACAACTTCCAAGAAATGGCAAAAGCATACTTCCAAGCATCACTGTCTGTTGAATGATAAACCAAGCAGCTCACATAAATCTGTAACCTGCAGTGCTACAGAACCTTAAGGCATTCTGGAGAACATCTTCTCGGAAATAGCACCCCCTTCTAATCTGCTGCCTCTTCATACGCTCTCCTTTCCCCAAAACCCATACCCGTTTCCTATCAATAGCTTTTAACAGGCATCCACTTGATGTCTTCTAACAGGAAGCAGAAAAGGAAAGAAGCTCACATTCACTAACATCAAAGAGCCAGACTGGGAGCCATTCCACCAGTTCTCCAAAAGAGTCTAGTGTGAAAAGAGGGAGAGCAATCTTTGAAAAGATGTCATCAGAAAATGGCCGCAGCAACAGCTCTGAAGGTTAGTTAGTATTACCATGTCGATCTGATGTCTTAGTTTAAGGCAATGGTCTCTAAACCTTTCTGATGCTGTACCCCTATCATTAAAACATTTTTGAGAGTATATGTATTTATTTACAAACTCTACTAATACATTATAGCAACATACACATAAATAGATATTAAAGATATTAAATAGGGATGATGGATGGAAAAAAATCCTTTCAAAAATGTTTATTTACAAAAAATTGTTCTTCCCGAACCCCAGTAGATTGTCTTGCACAGCACCTGGGGTGCATACATCCTACTTTGGAGACCACTGCTTGGCAGTATAAAAGAGTGTCTATATCTGTGTTTTAGTTTGTTTTAGCAGAGGAAGAACATGGATGATACAGATTTCTGACAGAAAATCACTTATCAACATCTGAGCATCTAGGACTTGACCTTACGTAAAACAATGGATTGCCCAAATAAATAGCATAAAGAGACTTGTCCACTCTGCCAATAAAATTAATAAGCCATCTATACAGTATCAACCACTCTGACTTCACTCTTTTTTGAAATGGAACGTTTAGCCTGCATGTTTCGCAATTCCAGACTACAGCAGATCAAAGGAAAGCGAAAAGGAAATTTCAGTGCTCAAGACCCTTTCTAGCTAATGCTCCTAAATTTTTATGTTCATTGTTCATATTAAATACATGATCTTTTATAGGTTTAACTTTCAGCCATTGGTTATCTTTTTCTTTTTTTTTTTCCTTGTTTTTTTTTTTTCCTACCAAAGTAAAGAGATTCTTCTTGGAAGGATTATTATATATTATGATCATATCAGTCCACAACCTTCTCTTCCATCACCTAGATACTGCTGTCGTTCTTCATGTGACAGTATTCTTTTGTGGCACCTCTCTACATATTCTCAAGTCTTTCAGATATCTTTTTTATAATATGGGTGTAATGTCCTTTTTCTTTTGTTTCTCCTTTCAGACTCTCCTTTCAAGGCCTTTCTTTTTCCTCTCTAATAAGAGAACTGAATCCTCCATTCCATACCCACTTTGCTTCTGAGTCTAAATTGGGCACAGCATGTTCCAGAAGCATGTTTTGGTCCACCAGGAATAACAAAGAATATGAACTATGTAAAAATGCACAGTCAACAATTCATGCCTCTTACAAATGAAGCTTTTTCTAAAAATGTGACAGACCCATAGGGGATAATGTTTTTCTATGCTCCTGTGAGAGCCATAATACCCCATTTTGCATTCAGAAATTCTTATGAGAAGTAAATTCCCTATAGACTCATTTGAGTGTTTGAAAGCACTGGTGAAAACTCTTAAACTTCTAATAGCTGAACTTAGGCACTGAAATCTGCAACTCTGCACTTGAATAAATATTCAGGTCCTGAAAACTATAAGATAATGCTGATCCATAGGTTATTTCTCCCGTCACCATGAGATCCCAGTTTTCTATAACCGATGATAATATATGTCAACTTGCTTCAATTTTTCAGCAAGAACAATACCCTCAAGCCACTAAAGTGCTATGGAACTTTTTTGCTAAATGTTTCAGTTATGCCAAAAATCTCATTTTCTTAGAAGAGGTATCAAGCAACAGCGAGCTCTATGACTGAGTACCAAGAACTTGTATTTTCTTCCCTGAAAAACAGTAAGGCAATGCTCATACTGCTGTTCAACCTATCCTGAAAACCTATAGAAACTAGGACAAATCCATAAGGAATAGCTAGTGTAGTCATATCGTTGGAGAAATATGGCAGAAAGCCAGGATTTGCCAGTCCTATTACACACAGAAGATTTGTCAAGCTCTATTTACTTTACAGAATTGTTGGAACTTACCATTAATAAAAGAAGTAAATTCTCTGAAGCAGATACAAATCCCACATGTCAAAAGCAAACAGGTTTTTGTTGGCATACCTCACATTGGTAAACATAAGGCTCTTCTTACAGACTATTTCATCAAAACCACACATTTATCTCTGAACGAATCAGATGTTACACCTTTAAGGGCTCTTGAATGAGCAAAAACATAGAGTAAAAGGAGCAAAATGAATGAGTAAAAGTTTAGATCATTTAATCTCTCATACCACCACAAAGACTTTCACATTATGTTATAAAACAACCAGCTTCTGAAGAGAGGGCATTTCCAGTTTTAAAGCTAACAAGAGAATGGTTTCTATTACCTTCACTCCCCAGGTGGCTAATAATATGTATCTATTAAAATGTTTTTTAAAACAGTCCATTAAATTCATTGGCCCCAAATCAGCAAGGAATTAAATCACATCTCTAGCTTTAAGCATGAGTATTCCTATTGCACTTAATGAGACTATTCACATGCTTATGATGAGGTAGAACCCAATAATCCGTTCTTGAATCAGAATACCAGAAAGTCTTTAAAATCCTAAACATTCCTGAGAATTAATGCAACCTTGAACACCTAGACTGCTAAACAGTTTTACAGTGAACAGGCAGAAAGACCACATATCCCTTGGAATCCTTCCCTGTTTGGTGGGGTACTCCCCTGGCACTCTGTTCTGTGCCAGGTGAACAGATAGCTTTTTCGAAAGGCTCTTCTGTGGCTGCATTTCATAATGTTGAAGGGGAAGAGCAGGTACTTCAAAAGAAAAAGGGGATTTGTTTATCTATATCTTTTGTGTTCTCAGCTACTGCCTTAGTAGAATAATAAAATACTCAAAAGTGAAACAAATTAGGTAAGAAGAAACGTGATTGACCAGGCACATGCTTTTGCGATGCATATAACAGTATGTATTACAGTTAGGCTTCCAGAAGAAGAAGATGACCCTTGAAAATGCTATACAAACCTCAGGCTCTAAAACCAGCCACCAAGTTCCACACTATACCCATGGGGATAAATGAAAATCAGTCATGGCTCTCTACTTGCCCCAGGAAGGGATTCAGTGGAGCTGGTCTCCACTGAGTGGTGTATTTCAGGAGACTGGGAAATTTGTCTTAAAAAAATCAGCAAACAAACAAACAAAAAATTCCTAGAGAGGATTTTGAAGATTTTTTTTCTTTCTCTAGAGAAGACCATTCTGTAAATGGTGTGGGTTTGTACTGAATGGTAGAAAAGGTAAATGTACTCTAGTATGTCCTCAGTGGTTTATACACACATTATGAGATAACTGACACTATACAAAGAGAAGCTACTAATTTCCTAGCTAAATTATGGCAAGTGAGTTCTTTTGCTTAATTTAATAAGTCTGGGAATCATCAGAAAGATGAAAAATAATAAATCAATTGTAAAAAGTAAATATAAATATGTCATTTAAAAAAAAACCCAAAAAACCGCCAAACCCAAAAAAAACAGTCATGCTCTGCAACAAAGTGACAGGGCACACTCAGGAAGACAAGGTGTCAGAAGTGCCAGAATATATAAGAATGCAAATAAACTGCCAATGGCTAGCAGAAAGCACACATCTGGAGTCTCCTCTCTGACTTTCTTTCCTGCGTGGAAATGGATTTTAAGGTTTTAGTTTCAGTACCTACTGGCTTGAATTAAATACATAGAACAGGAGGACATATCTACACTCTAAATGCTCCCTTGCCTCCTTTTCTAAGTCAGTTATGTCGTCAACTTTGAGAAATTCCAATATATGTATCATGCTTGTGGGGGGCAGGGCAGGGTAGGTTTTGGTGAGTTTTTTTAAGATAATTTCATTCAGCTACAGCCTGTTTCTGTAATTTCAGAAAACACAATTGCTAAAAAAAAACACAAAAAAAACCAACACAAAACAAACCAAAAAAAGCAAAGCAATGCATGTTGCAAAAGATTTAATCTGGCCTATTATGTAAGGATAAGGAGAAATGTAGATGAATTTAGAGAAGATCAGGGTGCTATGATATCTGCAGCACAAGCACAAGGATTAAAAAATTAGATTCTAGGGGCTTTACTAAAAATATATCTTCTTGAAGTCTTAAAATTCCCTCCCCTCCCAAAAAGGGAGTGTCCTGGTCAAAGAAATCCAGTGTCATTCAATCCAATTTTGCACACACTGCAGATGAACTTCCAGCCTGTGGGATTATATGAAATCTCTTCTGCCTCTTATCACAAACAAGAAAGATGCTTACAACATACTTTTCTTCTCTGAAACAAGAAGGAAAGATATCTTTATGCTAAATTTCAGGCAATTTTATGGGTATATGGAATTCTTTGAATACAGTCATATGAATGTAGAAAGAAGCACAAAAAACCTCCCAGTGCTAGTAACTCAGTGCTGCTCTTTCAGGAATACTCTGAAGTGTTTTCTCCACATTCACTGTGGCTGAATTGCAGATGCTAATAGATAATTCAACAGCCTTCCTAACTAGAAATAGGGTTAAAACGTAGGTAGTAATTTAGATAATTTTCAATAAGGTTTTAGTAGTACTAAACCAACTAAAACATATTCTAATGCAGGATCAGCAAACAATTGAAATCTGTGGATTGTCTGTTAAGCAAATGAATACTAAACTGTATAAAGCTAATTAGAACATAATATATTCAATTATAATAGGTTATTTCTAGAACTTACAATGACTTTTTACAGTATAAAATAACGCAAATGTAACACTATGCTTTTTGTTATTTCCTCAAGGAATTTGCCTCAATTTCAAAATCTTCACTATATTTTTCTGTACTCAGTAGGTTCTAAATTGAAAGTAAGATAGAGTTGCCAAAAACTGTATAATACTGCTCCTTTCTACTACTGCTTTTCTTTCAAGATTTAGAAAAAAATGTACCAGTTTCCTTAGAAAATATAATATCTGTTTGTACTTACAGTGGGTTCTCACAAACGTGTAAGAAGACTTCTTAAAGAAAGCACTTCCAGGGCTGATAACACACTGCTGGATGTCCAGGAAACTGTCTCCTTGAAACAAAGAATGGCTATGTACAAGGCTGCTGTGTCTGAGATAGAGGGTAGCAACTCCTTTGCTCATGTAAGATTTCATCATTCCTTATCTTAAGTGTGTTTGCTTCGCATAGTGACATATCCTACATTCTTTATTTATACAAGCTGACTGACTGGAATCAAAATTTGAAACCTAAATTACCAAACAAATCAACTCAGCAAATGTATTGATGCATCAGTTGCTGTCTCCACTGAATGAGATTTTTCAGGCTACACACCTTTGGTCATTTGGACAATCCCCTTTAATTCCTTGGAATGATTGCTCTTTTTATTCCACTGTTGCATGAACTGCATTGATTAGGACCATAGGCTTGAGACAGATTACCAACACAGTTATTCTTTCAGCTTATAACAGCAAAGCCCAGCAGTTTCTGCATTACTAAAAATATTACCAAACAATAAAATCATATTCAAAACCACATTAACTTTAGACCTCTTGCTGTTCAAACTAAAGAATTCAAAATTGCTACAGTTTGAAATAGCAGTTGTATGAGACAAGGTGTATGAGAAAGTATTGTTTTATAATAACTTATTACAAAACAGGCATTATATGAAAAAATATTAAAAAACTTTTAATTGTGTTTTAGTCATCTCTCTATATATCTATCAATAGGAATTAATTTAATATTAATATCAAGTAGAACATACAGTATCTGGCTAACAGAATTTACAATCTATTAAAATAGAGCAAGACCACTGCACATTTAATTATCATTCAGGAATGTCTGAAAAGGAGGTCTTCAGATCTCAGCCAGGAAAATCTGCCTCAGTTTTGCAGAAATACTAAAGTGTAAAGGGGCAAAAAGTATATTTTTACCATATCTTAAAATCCTACCTAGAAGTTATGGCCCAATCCCCTTTTATCAGAAAATGGAGGCACTATACTGACTTGCTACAATTTTAGAATGACAATGGTCTTTGTTTATGCTAAATTTTCAGCACATGTAAAAAACTACTTTTTCTTACTGTAAACTAGTCCAGAGTTATTTCTGTAAATCAGAACACATACCTGACAAAAGAAGAACTACAACTCAGCTCTCAACAGCTAGCATCTCTATCCATATGCAAGAATTGCTGAAGGATTCCCAGTTTGGTTCCTGGGAGAAGTGGTCTGCAGCAGCTGAAGGGACCTTCTGGGACAGCCCAGAGCCACATAGTGAAAACAGCCAGCAGCCACAATCAATCAGAGTCCAGGTGTTTTCCAACCACTCAATTCCTGCCTGCTGACTTCCTTATTTCCTAATTGCCTGCATGTATTTGGAGTAGATTCCTGCAGTTCACCTGGCTAAGAAAACAAAAGAACTGTGTGAAGCCTGAGCCAACCTAACTGTGGAACACAGGAACTACTTCATTTGCAGTCTAGAACTCCTCCCAGTTTCTTGCTGAAATGGATGGTTGCTTGAGAAAGGAACTGTATATCTGGTCCATCAAAGGGAATTACTAAATTTCCTTAAAGGACTCATAACCACATCTACCCCCTCTAAAGTTCTCCAAAGGGCTGGCAAGGTGTGCCTGAAATGTTCATTCACTAAAATAATTACTTTTCACATTCACATATCCATGCACATATGGAACTGTGCCATTTTCATCATAGGAGAAAAAAAAAAAAATGTTTTTTATAATCTGCTTACTTACTCATCAGGGGTAAGCACTAAACCTAAGTTTATTTAGTAACCTTACTTACAAGACTATTTCTAATTATTGGGTGGTTTATTTCCTGCATACTGATTCATAAACCCAAATGCTGAAAGCTTCATTCCAGTACCATCTAAGAGGTAACACATAAGGGGCAGAACTAGAACAGGGAGCCTGAGGATAAGAGCACTCCTGTGACCTTCACCACTGTTAGCGAATAAAGATCATCTTACAAAGGCCTGCTTGAAGCTCTCTGCATGTTTTTCAACAATATCTATAGAAAAAGTGCAGAGAGGACCAGATGGGAACACTGAATGCAACAACACTCAGAATAGACAAGTAGAAGAAGGAACAGCAGAGAAGGATTGTTCTGGAAAGTGATTGCTACTGACAATCAAGTAGACAGGACCTATTCCTTTTGGTGTGAAAGTTTAAGGCCAAATGTACATATTTTTACAAATATACATTGGCCTTTAGTTCTCCAGATCACAATGTATGGTACCCGTGCAATGGTCCATGAACTTGCCAGAAACAGTATTTATGATTGTCTGAGTCATTCCTGCAAAGACAGAGTATTACATCGCTGAAAATACATGTCTGACCCCTAAAACTTCAGAGGAAACCACTCAGTCCTCAGACACTAGTTTAGGCAAGACGAATATGCAGTTATACCAGCAGGATCTATTTGACACAAGAGCATTTAGCAGCTAATAGATCACAAATATTATGCAAATATAAAATTAAATAGATCACTAAATTCCAGAAGAACTTCATAATTTGCAGATCCTAATTTTTGGTCGACAAGTGAAAGTCAACTATTCAATAGTTAATGTTTATTGTATGTATGTTTTGCATTTTGATGAGACACCTGAAAAATAACTCTTATTACTGTATCTATTCTGAATGCTAATGTTAACTCATCTGTCAACCCTACTTAACAGTAGGGTTAACAGATTTATGTCAGTGGAAGCAAGAGGTTAGAGACATAAGCAAGTGTTTCCAAATTTTCCACATAAAATTTATTAGCATTATGTTGCATACTGCTTTTAACTACTAAAAAAAAATCAGTTAATAGGAGTACATTCTTTGTGCAAATGGAAAACTTATTTTATCACTCTAGACTTCAGAGAAAACCAAGTTCTGTACTGTGCCTGGTGGCCTGGCAGCAGTGAGGAAACAATTTGAGAAAGTGCGGATGACCTCTTCACGAAAGACCTTTGCTCTGTACCAGCACAAATCTGTACAGGTAACTAGTAGTTTTAATACTAACAAATGAGGTATGCCCTGCTAGGTAGCTGGAGGAAAAAAATATGATTCTTTGCTTTGCTGAAGAGCTCTCATTATGACTAAGACAACATTATCCTAATGTTCATACTCATAGAATTTTGTCTTTGAGATATACTACAGGAATCACGTATTTTTTGATATGGATGAACAGACAATATAGGCAATACTAGATTTACAGCAAATAGATGAATAAAGCAGATTACTACCATACCAGTATTTTATACTGAACCTTCTCTCCAAGACTGTAATTCATTACCAAGTATCATGGTGATATTCTGCATTTATTGCACTTGATGTGATGTTAAGCCATTCTCTTTCAAAAGGAGTTTCCTGCTTCCACAGGATTAAATCTAATAAGCTCCCCTAAAAAGATCAAAAATTGCTCAGAACCACCCAGATGCTACATAGAAGTAGAACAAAGCAGCAGCTAACTGTTATTTTAGATAAAAGGTCTTTGCATTTTATTACTTCATTAGCATGTGCCATGAAAAATTGTTGTAGGAGATAATGATTTTGGACTATGTGAAATCCCCTGTAATAAAACACATTACACAATCTGTCCTGTGCACTCTGAAAAACAGTAATGGCACAGTAAAGTGCTTTACCATTCTGCACTTCTTGGAGGGATTTTTAAGCAATATTGCTCTTCAACTTCATAGAACAAAACACATGAACATTCTGCCATAGGTTCATTTTCATGTTAAATGAGTACCACCATATCTGCCCATTATCTCTCATTACTTGTACATTAATACCAGTATCAACAATTTGCACAGACAAGAAAAACTGCAGTTTGTAAGGCAGAAGACAGCTTGCTGCAGATGTATTAAAGCATTTTTAACTAAACAAAAATGCCCTGCACTTGGACATAATCATACTGGAGGATACTGCTTGGTAATAGGAAGTGTCATGCACATACTTCTCTGATGACGGGGTCCAACCTAGCTGGCATTTACCTGGATGAAGAAATGTAGAACCATGTATAGAAATTATGTGACTTTTACTCAGAATCAAATAATTTCATTTACATCATGATGTGAAGGTGCATTTTCCCTTTCCTAACAGTGCTGTCTAGTTCTCCACCAACCCATTATCTTCAGCCAAGATGTGACCTCTAAGTATACTTATCCATGTGTTTGTCCTTGGTGGCTGTTTGAGCAGGCGAATCATCAGCAGAGAGTCACATTCACAGGAAATAAAATAACTCAGATTATATGGAACAATCTTTAAATTTAGGTTAAGTAACTTACTGCAAGACCATAAAATCTCGTTTCTATCTAACATAACTGCACTCTCATGGAAAATGGGATTATACATTTAGGTAGTTGACAGATTATTCAAGGTCATTCAATCAATCCCAGGGCAAGAGAGAGAAATCATGTAGTTTGAAGACAGGTCTCCAGATCTGGATAAATTCAAACTATTAACCCAAGCTAAAATAAGGAAGCAATTCATTGTTTAAATAGTTGTTTTTTAAGCAGCTGAACATTCTACTACATTTTCAACTATTGTATAAAGAGTGCATAGCTTTTCCAAAATATTGACATAATATATGCAAATAATAGCTATGTATCTGTTTTTCTCTGGCAACAGCCATCACTCATAGGCTTCTTCATTGTAAGGGAGATTTGTTGCTTGTGGAAGGTGTCATATTACCAGTAGGATGCACTAAACACTTGTCCAGAATGGTGAGCAGCAACGCAAACTGGTCACAGAACTTGCCATGTCCTTATCAGGGTTTGTTTAGACTCAACCACGGTTTGTTTAGAGACTTGGTCTTTAATTTGACCACTGGCATCATAAGCACCTTTTATTGTCGGCCACCAAGCTGAGAAGAGGTCATGAGCTTCATTGTTCTGCAAATGTGAGCCTGGAGTGGTTTGCTATACCACTTCAGCTAGCTAGCTGCTCGAAGTCTCACTATCTGGTGTGAGAAAAAAGCCATTTCTCTTCGCTGAGGGTCATTCTTGGCAAATTTTGTAAGAATGCTGATGTAGCAATTGCCAATTTTCTAGCAATAGCAGAGCATAAGATTGAATAACAGGACAAAGTTAGTGAATGGTGAAACCTTACCTTTCTGTGAAACTCTGTTTAGTGCCCAAAACACCCTAAGTATATACACACTGCTAAGTAAGGCTGACAAGTCATAGAGATGAAGTGCAGATAAGCGAGGTTCTTATGAGAAATTTCTGCAAGACTCTCACAGTACTGATGTACAGATATCGTGCTAAAAACATAAATAGGTAAAAAAGCACAGCTTTGAGGAAGAAACAAAGATCCACACCAAGTAAATCATCAGTCAGTCTTTCTGTTATTACTAATTCTGCAACTGAAGCTGTAGACTCACAATTTACTTCCACTGCTGCCTAAAGGGAACTGCAAGTTGGTAGAACAGCAAATTCTAAATCTGCCAATACATAAATGATACTGCATTAGCCAACTTCCCACAGAGCTTATACGACAACCCTAATGTACAGTTCAACTAAAAGCTGTATGTTTCAAACGTGAGCAAGTAAAAGGCTTTCTTGTGCTTGGACAAGCTTTTGGGCCATATAGATCCCCTTAAACAATACATACATAACTAGAATTGTATACATGGTTTATGTACCTATGCATGTAAAACAGCATCCATATTCTGAACGTCAAGCTTTTTTTTTTTTAAAGCGAAAGTATGTTTTTGTTGTCAGAGCAGAAGCAAACTGCAAAAATGTCAACAAAAAATAGCAAACTTTGGTCTAAAATACATAGAATAGTTACTGAAAATTCAAATCTTGGCACATTTTGCAATAAGAATTCTACCTAAATTATTACAGAGCAGAGGCACTAAAATTGATGTGTGGGCCTTTAACATATAAAACGCATGTAGCAATTACAGTTCTCTTCAGTAACAGAATCTGCCTACATAAAAATGCACTCTTCTAACAAAACATATACAGACTTATTCCAGAATTACGTCTTTCTTTTTTAAGTAATATTGGTTTAGGTTAGAATGACTTATTCTCCAAATACACAACAGGACACTATAGCCCTCTGTATTACATACCACAAAGATATTAATGTGAAGGAAAGCAGTCCCCATAAAGGGCGACTTGAGACAAACGGAAGGGCAATAGAAGTCTGAAATAAAAATAAAAGGTCCATAAGAAGCCATTCATCAGCTAGCAGCATGCCAACAATCATCCAGCTGATGGTGATTTCTGAAGCTCACTTATGATATGGCATAGAATAAACAAGAAATAATTTAAAGGGGATTCTTGGGCCATGGGAAAAGCAACTGTAATAGCTCTCTTTTCATTTCTCCCACCAAAAATGACTTTGAGTTGTCTATCTGTCCTCCTCCCTTGCACAGCTGGAGGGGAGCTGTTTGCTCCTGACACTGTGATGCAGGATCTGGTTAGTTAAATAACCTTGCTTGATTAAACAACTTTGCTTGATTTAAGAATGCACAGCACAGCAGG
>NW_009937866.1:96269-98307 GCF_000696875.1 Nestor notabilis
AACAAGGGACCAAGTTCCCACAAGTAAAACTCTTAATCTAGATCATGGTCTTCAGCCACAGTCCTGCATTGGAGGCATGATTATCCTGCTTACTAAGAGCAACCTTGGCCCATGCAGACCATCAAATAATTCTCCAAAATCTATGGGGTCTACAAAACACGCCACATACTCTAAAGGGGTGGACTACAGGATATCCTATTGTATACCCAACAGCTGGCCATTACAGAAGAGGGATGAAACCACAGGTCTTCCTAGTCTCCACTTGTTTGGAATAATAAACAGCAGCATTTTACCCTCTGTCACCGGAATTTCAATTAGCCATATTGATAGACACACAAAATTTGATAACCTCCAAGACCCTCTTCCTCCCTGCATGCCCAGAGCAAGACTGTGTAATTACATTGCCAAAACCTGGCCCATAATGCATTTCATTCAGCTATAGCTGTCGCATTAAACAATTATAACCTTTTGCAATATGGCAACTACTTCATAAGCAGTACCAAAGTTATAGCAATAAAGCAATAGTGACGTTCATATTAGATTTGCTTCCTGACTACATTAAACCTAATTATATTCCTTTTTAATACCCCAGACCATTTTAAGGACACATAATGACTGTCATGAACATATTTCGTGTCTCATGAATGAGCTTTTACAGTAATGACAGCTTAACTTACATATCTAAAACATGCACATTAGAATAGAAAAGCATCTCTTAAATGAAAAAGCATATGTATGCATAAATATATTAAAAAGTGTATCCATATAAAATGAAAAGGCATATTATACAGAAATCTACACATAGTCATTAAACAGAGAATAGATGGAAAAATTTGCAATTCATTTTGTCTGAACTGCATCTTTTCAACTTGGTATGGGGTTAGCTTTACATCTCTTCCTGTTGTGCAGCTCTCTCACAACTGTTACACATACAGAACTTGCAAGTGTAAACCATGCTCTGACTTGCTCTCCTCAAGCCTCACCTTTGACAGTTGAAACTTTGCAGTAGATAGGATTAATTTTGATCCTGGTATTAAATCATTTAATAGGCCAGGAATCAGAAAATTTATTCCACCTTTTGTTGGTATGATTTTAATGCATTTTATAGGTAAAACAGATTATTTGGGAGCACCAAGGCGGAAGAGAATTCCTAAAGCCCACAGAGGGGATGCATGTTATTTTCCTGCCACAGAACCTAAGAGCTCTTGCTGCCTACTGTATGGCAGAAATTATCAACAAGGCAGTGGATGCTCCCCTATATTGATTCAAGAGAAACATCAGTGAAGATTCAAGAAGTGTAAGCATTGCTTAGTTTGAAGGTGGAATAAATCCCATAAATATATGCTTTGTCATGGGATGGCTAAGGGAGAGAGGTAATTTCTTGCCCCACAATTAGCTGGATTTCAAGGAGGTGCCAGGATTTGAGATGCAGGAAGCTTACAGATGTCTGTTGCACTAGATGTATAGTAGCAGTCTCAGAAACACAATTTCACATTTGCATTACATTAAACACTTGGGAAGCTCTTGCTGGAGGGACAAGAAGCTCCTTTCATTTGAAAGCTCATTATCAGTAGAAACTGATAAGCAAGCTTCCTTCTCATAAAGGACGAAAATTTGACATGAGTGAAATTATTTGTTAGATGTCTCTATGTGCATGCTAGTGTGCAAGAGAAAGGAAGCACAGCACTGCTATCTTGGTAATATCAATCCTTAGGATTTATTTCTTTTAATCATTAAATTTCAAAGTACTACATGAACACAGATAATGTGATGTAACATGCGTTCTGTGATAGGCTTTAAACAAGAAAACAAATCACTGCCAGAGTCTGGAGTTGAACTAAGCATAAGAGAACCTCAGAAATCAGCTTACACAGACATCTTGGACAGTGCTTTAAACTCTCAACAATATGTTCTGTTTATTACACTGCAGTTGTCAGACTTGTAGATACAATGCCAGCCTGTATATTTTATAGGATGTTCTGGTTAGCCTATGGGTCACATTTTTCACAACTGCAATTCAGCATAATTTTTGCATCGG
>NW_009937866.1:98338-119770 GCF_000696875.1 Nestor notabilis
TCTGAAGGAAGTCAGCATCTCTTAGTACACTTCCTTTTACAAAGTTGTATTAGCCTTATGACTGATGATAGGTAACAAGTTGATGGCACAACACATAAAACTGGAACCAGTAGTCCTAGTCACCTTCATCCCCTTCCAGACTAATTATACAGTGTGGGTATTCATGCAGCTTTCTGTATCTGCTGGCTAAAGTCCAGCTGGAGTAACAAAAATTGAGATCTTCTGTGTTATAAAAAAATCTATTCCAATTTTCATGGCAACAAATATCAGTTTACTCTGCTGTAAAATAACTGTTCTAGTTACACCACTAAATTAGAATTTATTTGTGAAAACCCTTCATAGGCAAAAAAAAAAAAAATCCAATTTACTATTAGCTATTAATGTGCAATTATTTTTGTCTTTAGGAAACATTAAGTAGGAGTCAAAATACAAGCAGCACCAGGGAAGCTGCATGCAATGAAACGACCTCCAAAGAAAGTCAAATGGAAGCCTCTCAAACACAAGAGGTAACTGTATCAATTAATAATCATGTCATTGGACAATTATACTGATGCTGATACATATCTGCTTTGCCTCTTCCTCCTTTACCACTTGGTGCAGTGAGATCTGGATGTTTTGCTGACAGCCTTCCTCATTAGGCAGTGCAAAAGTTTTTAAAGGTGTTTTATTAAGTGATTTTAATTTATTATTGTTTTAACATGGTAATTAATTAGGTTTCCATTCCTATTTTTCTTTAATTGAACATTTTAAATACATATATTTTAAATATTGAGTATGGAAAATTCTTGTATGTTTCACTAAATCCTGTAGTAAAGTAAAGGTTTTGTGTGCAGGTTTCTCATCGTGAGCAAGTTACTCATGAGATAAAAATGTCTTCCACATTCACTCAGAATACTGATGAAACAGGTAAGAAGTGGCAGGAAAATAAAGGCTCACAAGTGTGCAATGGCAAATGTCTTTACTCACACAGATGTGCTGGTCTTAGCATACAAACATGAAAATGCATATTGCTCTGAATTCTCTGCAAAGCACATACATTTAATTCAATGGGACTTAAGAAATTAGTTTAGAATTTGGGGCAGAGAGATGGCTTTTGCATAAGGAGGTGGTTTAACATGTGCATTCAGTTGCCTGAAAAAAACTGGGGACCTGAAGAATTGTCTGAAAATACAGGCAAACATTAGCCCATGTATATACAGAACTGTAGATGAGAAAGGTTTGATTTATAGCTGAACTGAATATCCCTGCAGAATATGACCACAGTGTTAAGACACTGCTGCTGCAGCAGTTTAATCCTGGTATTAGAATTTACACATTATATTCTCCCATAGAACTGTCAACCTTTAGCCCTGCCACTCCACTCAGATATGGCAAAACAGCAGGTGACAGATAACACGTCCCTCAGCAACTATTCTGTCGTTTTCTCAATGGATTTCTGTTCATGATAAAGTGACTTTCTAGACTTCTGCAAGGTTAAGTGCAATTTTTCTTATGTAATAATGTTTTAAAATTCACTGATAAAGTCAATTTCATAAAATGCAGGGTGGAGGAAAACCGATCTTTTTTATTCTTCTTCCCATTGCAGTAATCAATGCAGCTCAGAACGAAGAGCTCCCGAAGACTGTAACACAGATTTTAAAACAGCAGATTGAAAGGACAGTTCAGGAAAAGGCTGTTCACTCTGACAGAGAGATTGCAACACCTGCAAAAGAAGTAAAGGTCTGTGTTTTTAATAAGAGGGATCTTTATGCAAATTAGAAGGGGTGAAATTAAGATATTGGTCTGTCACGCAGTCTGAATTTCTATTTTGACTGTGATTAAAAAAGCAACCTATGAAAGTGGTGGGAATATACGGACATTAGAAATTAAGTGCACATAATATGAAATATGTTGGAAGGCTCAACAAGTACTCACAGCACATGATAAGCAAAATAAGTAGACCTTTATAAAAATGCCTGCATTCCTGTCCTCCTCTGCTGAATACAGTCTCTTATTTCCTTGTTTTGAATCTGCAAATATGTATAATTTCTGTCACCACAGATTCCAAGAAGCATAGAAAATGTCACTTTCAGAAGAAATGAAAATGAGCATAAGCCACAGCATAACTTTACATTATGCTTATAATGCAAAGTCTTCATTTGTTCATTTTGATGATTGAAAGTGTTCAATCATCATTTTGCATTTTGTATGTATTTCACATTTCACTGTGAAAATAGTGCAGCTTTTATTTCAAAAGGTCTGTTTTAAGCATTCTGAGCATTAGCTGATGCAGTGTGTCTTTCCAGATCTTGCTATAAGCCTATTGCTGGGATGCTTGCAGCAGAACTAGCTTTTGACAAGAATAAAAAAAAAAAATAAAAATAAAAAATATGTAACTATATTTTAAAAAAAAAAAAACAACCCCTTTTGTTCCCTAAAGATGGAAAATATGTACCAGGAAATTACATTGCCTTCAACAGTTAGTTCATCATCTATTGCTACTACTTCAGCAAGCAGGCTCAGGAAACTTCTGCACTAAGGTAAAAATAGGATGGAACTGCTACTTCTGCAATGATTTGCTCCAGATCCCATGAGTATGGAAGCACAGAAAAGTTTTCCACCATGACAGCTCTACTGGAAATGACACAACTTCCTAGTCCACTGAATCATCCAGCTCTCCAATGAAGCACACAGTCTCCATAGATCTGTATCCAAAGCAAAGCAACTTATGTGAACTAAGATTTTTATACACATGTTCCCACTTACAATTAAGAAAACTCTTCGAGAAACATTACCTGAATGAGACTTCTAAGATTTTATCTGGTGAACCTGAAACACAGAGTATGATGTCAGATTTGCAGCAGGCTACATATAGCTTTGCCTTCATTATTCACATGTTCACAAGACCAGAAAAAAAATGCTTACAGTGGTGTGAAATCCAGAGAGGTCCTCTCTATAAGATGGGTCTTTGAGAACCAGCCTTTCGTTACAATTAAAGATGACCCTCCAGACCCAGACAAAGCTAGAAGCATTGCAGACCAGAAAGCATTGCAGGTAGAAATATTAAATACATAGCCAGTTTCTTGATACACTGCATGTACATGCTCCAGGCTATGCAGAAGGTATGGACAAGGCTTTCGCATCAGTTAGAGGAGGTGTTCACACACATGTATGTTTGAAATGCAGCCATTGGACCCTATGAATAAAAACTATCATGACGAGGAGTATCCAAGAAGTTTCCAGTGGTGCTGTAAAGACTCCAAGGTATGTGCTGGAAGCACAGAACCTAGATAAACTTGGGCAGCTTAACCCACTGGATGTCCTTAACTTGTTGCAGCTGAGGTCTGGGCTGAAATAGCTTAAAGGAAGTGTGAAGAGATGCATAAAATATTTTGAACCTCAGCCATTGTCTGTCACCAGAGATAACTTCAGTCAAAGACTGGAGAATGAAGCTGTCCACAGAAGACAGTGAAAAGGGGCATGTTAGAGTAGTACACTGCACATTTAAAACACAGCCTTTACTTGTGACCAACAAAGACCTGTTTATCTTTAAAATGGTACATGGAATCTCAGTGGATGAAAACATGAGCAGTGATGGGCACGAGGCAGTTAATTGAAACACAGCTTGGCACATAGAGAATTCAGATGACTTCAGAACAGCTGAAACATCATCACAAAAATCAAAGCAAGATCAAGATCCCACACAAGAAGCAGCAGCCCCTCTAACACCACAGCAAAGCACACTTCCTGATTCTAAATTTGATGGCAATGATTCGCAAGTAGTACAAAAATACAATGTAGGAATTCACATAGATCTCCATAAAGACAAGAAGGCTGATCAGCTTGATGGAACTGCAGGAAGATGCTGGAACTGCTGTGAAAGCTTCTAGCTGCTATCTCTTCCACAATTATGAGGATTAATGCCATAAGTGCTACCCTGAATTACACAGAGCAAAATAAAAAGATACTAAAAATAGATATTAAAATCAAAATAGCACTACAGTTGTATTTGAGAAATAATAACATGCTAGAAATGTGCACAGAATGCACCCGACTTCTCTTGCTTAAATTCAATGCAAGATCCTCTTAACTGAAGTACAACGTTGCCTGTGTAACATAGCTTTAGAGATAAAATAATGGTCATGTTTTGTGCACATCTGTTTTCAGTTTATTAAAGCACAAGATGTGACTTAAGACAAAGTAAACTACAATTCAGTGTCTTTCTTGTTCAAGAAAAATTACTGAAACAGTTTCCAAATTAACATAAACATTTTCCTGCTATTTCCTGCAGAGCGATTTTAACAGTTGACACAGCCTTAGTCTGAATTAAGGCAGCAAACCCACCTATCTACCTGACGTCAGAGTCCAGGCTTCACATCACTAAGCAGTGTAGCCACTCAGTGCCCCTCAAAAACCTAAGCTACATTTGAGGCTTTCTATTATACAATTAACAATTCTTTGGGGAATATTGTTGTTTGTTAGTTTTTACTGGTGGTTTATTCTTACTGCAAATTCCACATTATTTTGAAGATATTTAATTTTCAGCATTTTTCACAGCTCCCATTATGGGCACTAGAGATATTCTGCAACTAAAGCTGTGCTTATAAAATCTACATAACTTTCTGTCCTGATTTGTGAATTGCTATAAAATCAATACCAGCAGGCAAACCAAAACCAGACAGAATGCTGAAAGGGGCCAAATTGTCTGCTGATGTCAAGGGCCATTACTATTGTTAATGAAGATATATTTATACAAGCAATTATTTGGTACACCCTATTTGTATTTGTCTGCTAGTACAGTTCTCACAGCAATATGGGAATTAAGACAGAAAAGCAGCATGCATTTTTGCAAGCCAAACAGATTGTCCATTATTTCTTTCTGTCCCTTACTGGTATGAAATAAACTTTCTATTTACGCTTTCTACGTTATAAAGCACTAGGTTTTTTTTAAATTAATTATACTTCATTAAAGAAAGGATTTGATAAGAGTTAGCTAATGTAATTCTAGCTAACTCAGCCCTAACTGAAGAAAGTATCGGGTCTGAAAATGAAAACTATAAAATTTAATCACCAATAATTCTGTCCATAGCATATCTGGACCATATGAGTGTACATTCTGCAGATTACCACAGAAGTAGAACTCCCTGATGTGTTGTTGGCATGACTAAGCAAAACTTCCTCCTCAGAATTTCAAACATTTGCCTTGTTTATTGATCTCCAAATCACATTATAGATTCAAAGATTATACATATATTATACTCAGTTCCACTTATACTAGTAAACCTTTCAATTCCAACTTATATCAGTAAACCTTTTATCATCCTATATCATTTCACAGAATAAATAGTTATTAAAAATAAATGGAAAATACTGTACCTGGTATAGTGAAGTGAATAGTCTTTTCAAACGTACGGATTTCTGAGAAGGGGAAGTTGAGTAGTATTTCTACTTTCAAAGTATTATTGTTAGCTGAACAAATGAAGCCCTAAAATTGACAGCTGAGATACCAGTTAAAGCATAAAGAAAACTACAGTTTTAACAAAGCATAATGAATTATACAGTTAAAAATAAATCATAATAGGTGGCTTAAACTAACTCATACTTTTTAATATGTGGTTCTAGAAACTGCAGATTCAGGAAAACGAGACATGCAGACTCTGTCAACAGAGAGTTTACCCAATGGAATGCCTGGTTGCTGACAGGCAGAATTTTCATAAATCATGTTTCCGATGTCACCACTGTGGCAGTCAATTAAGGTAAGAACTAACTGCATGTTCACTCAGAGAACTCTGCATCTGAATATAAATGCAGCTGCCGAAATTATTTTCAACTAGGCTATTCAGCCTGTAGGATGTTGGGTTGACAGGAAGGTAACCTGGGTTCCCCCTTTCTTCTCTGCTGCTGACACCTGAACTATTACGTGGAACAAGGCTCTTAAATTCTCTAAAGAACTGCTTCATCCCACTACCTTCCAAATTCTTCTGCATATTGTTTCCCGCTGACTACTCCAGACCTCCAGGACAGCTCATGATCTGGAAGACACAGAAACTCGGGTGGAATTTAAAACATCTGAACACAGACCAAATTTTCTCTTACTTTTCCTCAGCCATAAGATGAATGATGATAATTCTCTGCATTAGCAAACCACTCCTGTAACCTTTATATGAAATGCAGTATTTATCTAACAGTTAAATAGGCTAACAGACTGCTTAGGCTAACAGTTCAGACTTTAACACTTTTGAGGTTAGCTACATACATTTCCTCTACTTCATTTAGGAGCAGAATCAAGATATAATTAAACACAAATTTCTATAATTTGCACAAAGGTTACAGAAAATTGGCACTGTATTTTCTCCACCTATTTCGTAGGAAAAATAGAGAATTCAGTCTTTAATATGATGAAGAAAAAGGTCTCAGCAACCCCGAAGTGCTGCAGAATTTTGTTATTTGAAGCTTATGCTGTGCAACAACTGAATAGATTTATGTTCTTTCTAAAATCACAAAGCATGACCTTTCTCCTTCATTTTGACTTTGAAATTGTATGGGAATTTGCATTAGTTTTAAATACTTCTGTTTTGGGGTAGAATTGGCCAATACATTGAATTTGCTCTCTTTTTGCTCTTCTGTTTTGGGGTAGAATTGGCCAATACATTGAATTTGCTCTCTTTTTGCTCTTCCTTTTCTCTATATATACTGTCATGTAGGGGTACTTGAAATACCAACTAAAGTTTAAAATTCACAGAAGATTTATGATATGTAAAGTGTAAAACAAATTTTCTTCCATTTGGCAGCTTGGGAAATTATGCATCTCTCCACGGAAAAATATACTGTAAACCCCATTTTAAGCAGCTTTTCAAGTCCAAAGGAAATTATGATGAAGGCTTTGGACACAAGCAGCATAAAGAATTATGGAATTCTAAAGATCGATGTAGCTCAGCTGGCAATACTCATGCTGAAGAAACAAATCCCATTAATAGTATACCTGTCGATCCTAAACCAATTACAGACATTGATCAAGACTTGTACTCAGGTACTGATGGTACTCATCCTGATATTTTGGATAGTAATTTGAAAAAAAACACAGAAAGAGGTAAACTAAAGCTGACATGGCCTCCTTCAACAGATGAAGTAACACCTAAGAAAACATTTTCTATTGAAGAAGTGGCTAAAATAAATAAGCCCAAGTGGCCCCCCAAAGGTTTTGCTCAAGAAGGTTCTAATTTACATACAAATAAACCTCTGGGCAATAAAAAGGATCCTCAGAAAGAAAATGCTGTGAGAGAGCAAAATAAAAATAACACTGCAAATGCACAACAAAATCAAGACTCATCCTTCAGTGCTCTGTCTGAAAAAGAAGCTACAAATACCTCTAAAGCAAAGAAAAATGAAGCAGGCAATAAGGGAAAAGATGAAGAAGCTGGGAATGTGCAAGATAAGTGGAATAAAACAGGAGGATCACAGAATATGGAGGAAAGTGGAAAGGATTTTAATGAAGGTGATAATGTGATTGTGTATACTGCTGGGAAGGAACAAGAGAAAAAAATGAATGAAACTGCTGGTTCAGAAGTTGTACAGGTTACTAACATTGATGATGTAACAGTACAAAAGAATCACAAAGAATTTAGCTTGAATAACAATAACAATTATGCCACTTTTTCACACCTAAACATTTTAGGCAAGAAACAACTCTCTCAGCTACAACTAACCCAATGACAGCATTAAGCCATGCAATTTGCACTGTATCGCAGCATGCCTTTGCAAAGCTGGAAAATCAGTCTGGAAATGAAGAAATATTTGAGATGCATGAATCTCATGAGAGCTATTGTAGTGATACTGTAACTGTTTCACAGGATGAACATAATCAAAAGATGAAGATACTGTTACCTCTAATAATCTTGCTCAATTTAATAAAGATGCCACTTGTCAGAAGTCTCATATTACTAGCACATTAGTTTTAAAGGAGGCAACTAATACAACATTGCCTGTTGATATGGAGTTGGTATGCACTGGAGAAGAATCAAAATATGACAAAAACTTAAATACTATTTTATCTGACGCTCTGAAAACATCTTTTCTTAAAAAAAACACCAACAACCTGGATTTAGACTGTGGTTTAATACACTCTGTAGATATAACTAAAAGTTCCTGCAGCCCATGAAGAACATGGGAATTATGATACAGAATTGAATTATATTAATGTCTGTCAAGAAACTGAAATAATCAAATTGTCAAAGAATGACATAAACACAAGCTTAGATTTACTGAGCTCAACATACACAGCTGTTCCATCATTCCAAGGTGAGAAATTCAAGTTCAAACAGCTCACTATAGAAGAACAAATTAAAAGAAATAGATTCTATGATGAAAATTAATAAAACAGCTAAGTGATCACCTACATCTGTCACTCATTACAAAGTATGTAATAAATAGGTATTTTTCGTGCTATTTTAGTCCTCCTAGAGGAATTTATGAATTAATATAAAAATTTGTATTATATACTGTCAATTACTTGGACTTTACTTGCTTAGTTCCTATTTTTTCAGCCTGTAATTAAAACAACTTGTCTCTCTGTCTTCCTAAACGTCACAAGAAATATTTTACTACATGACTGTCCTGCAGAAACACAATCATTCAATTTTACTATCATTTGTAACAAATTAAGATGTGAATCACCTAGTGGTGTGCACAAAACCAGAAAAAAACATTTCCATAGTTGTTTTCTTATGTATTGTTATTATTGTAACTGAGCTATTGTTTCATGATATCCTGTGTACATTTGTTGTGTTAGCTCATAGTACAGGATTTAGGGTTTGGTTGGGTTTTTGGGGGGTTGCTTGTTTTGGTTTTTGGGTTTGTTTTGGGGTTTTTTTTCCAATAATATGCAGTACTTTGTTTGAAATGGACTCGTTGAAAAGTAACTACAACTGGATGGTGAACAGTACTGTTTTGGTATATTCTTAGAGCTGCTACTATGACATTATATTGTATGACAGGGAAGAAAAACAAAAAAAAAAAGTGTGTAAATTTTGACACAGGAGAAACACAAACATCCAAGGTAGAACTGGAACAAAGTTTGGGAACACTGGACAATTAAGACTAGTGATTGTTTCAGAACTAATTCAAAGTCATTTTAACTGAAGCAGCACTCCAGTTCCATATTTAAACCTGTACAAACTTATGCAGATTTAGCACTTTTTTCCCTGAACATGTTTATGAACTAACATTTGCTCCCTTAACACTATTCCAGCTTGCGTGAAAGAGCAACGTACCATTTAACTGTTGACAATGCATAATAAAAAAGCACTTTACAAAAAAAGTATTTTGTGAAGGTTTTTTATATGAATTTATACATATGATTTTCCTTAAACAGTTTGTGAAATTTTTCATGTGATAATTAAACTAAAGTTTTGTCAGAGTAAAAGGGAAGGATAATCAAAACACAGTTTTCAAAATAATTTCTGAAGTATCTAACAGAGACAGGTGTTTAGAGTAATTTACAGGAAAGACAGGTTGATGTTAATTAAAACATTTAAGAAATTATTGTGCAGAGCTCTAGAACAAAATATCTGCTGCACTAACTCATTGCCCAAAGCAATGGGATTGTGGGGAAGTGGGATATCCACATGTGGTTCTTCTTCTAAACCTACAAAGAAACAACTATAAACTACACACACACAATAAAAACTTCACATAGTATTTCTTCCACAAGAGTCTTGAAGAGAGTGAAGCCTCCTCTTTATGCATCATACTTCACTCCTCCCAAATATTCTTATGAAATGCACAAATATAGAAAAGACTCCTTAAAATAAACATGCTCAGAAGAGCAATTAGCCTTCATGCAAGATATATCAGATACAACTATATTTGATAACTTTGTTAAAAAACATTAGCCTACAGGCCACTGTGAACATTTTAAAATTATTTTGGCAAGATCTCTCTCTCATTCCAAGGTTTTAACCATGATAAATTATTTTTTAAACCCCAAGAGATTATTAAATAGATATAAATGACTTTGTTTGCCTTTTTGAGTAGGTAACACAAAAATAACAATAAATGGTTGTTTATGTGCACATACATAGGTGTGATCATATACAAGTTAATCATTCAAGTGAAAAGCTAATATGGTTACAACATTTGTATCTGAAGTACAGTCCTGTGCCAATTTTCCTTCTCCTGCATGTTCTGATTAACTCAAACTTATATCCTACAACTTAGAGGAGTGACAGATATCAGTTACGATAAAAACCCCCTCATTTACACCAATAAATTAATGCCTCTGAAAATATCCTTACAAAATACAGACCTTTTTGCTTCCCCTAAACAAAATAAAAACACCACCAAAAATGAGTCACAGCAAAAGTGTGTTCCCTTTGGCCAGCTAGAGATGACATAAAGGCTTTGATGAAACAGTAGAAAAAAGCAGGACTACAGGGAAAAATTTATTTCCAGAGGGAATAATATGTAAAGTCAACATACATAAATGATGTCCTGTAGGGGGCAAATCTCCTTGGATGTTCCATGATCTGAATTCTGCTTAGCATGGGATAAACACAAAAGTGCAGATCCTTCCTCTAGTGGATTCATCAGGTTTGCACTCTTTTCTATCAGTGGGTAGCCTTCATTCTTCCTCCAATAGTAAGGATGAATGGTAAGGAAAAATTAAATGACATTGCCTAATTATTCATTTGAAGCACAAGCCAGGTGGCCCATTATACTGTCTTGGAGTTCTTATACAAATCATAAGGATGACACCCTGTAAACCTCTTCTACAAAACTAATAGCCAGAGGTAATAAAAAATTTGCAATGAATGTAAACTCTGGAGATAAAAAAAAAAAGAAAAGTAGAAGAGCTCTTCAGAACTTCAGCCAAAAGCTTGCAGCAGGAGTAATCAGGGACAAGATAACGTTGGAACCCACCAAGATGTGTGTTTGTCCTACTCCCTTTTTCCGCAGAAGGCAAAAGAGATGGGAGACACCTAAGCCACCCTAATGTGTGTGTGTATACACACATACATAATGTGTGTGTATATGTGTGTGTATATATATATATACATACACACACATTACCATTACATAAGTCTCACTCTGAAGAGAATGCACATAGGAGTTGAAAGTGAGATTGGGATAAAAGCTACAGCTAGAAAGTAGCAACCTTACAGATTTTCTTTAAATGAAATGGTTTTAAAAATCCTAGCATCCACTAGAGCTATACTTCTGTGAGAGAAAGTTGTTATTCTACATTTAAATACCTTTAAGTTTACTCCTAGTCTTTCCAAGTTTTAGTATCCAAGTTTAAATAACCCATCTTCAGTTTGTAAAAATCCTACTCTGTGAGGTGAGGCTTGAGGGCTCCTGAGAGTAATCATGGCACCAAAGCTCTTGTTCTCTCAGCAGGTCCTTTGGCTACTCTTTGGTTTCTCCCCTTAGCTCCCAAACAGGATATTCAGCAATGCCCAGGAACGGGACATTACAGTCATGGAGGGCAGAGCTGATCCACTTCCAGCACAGCTGCAGTCAAGCACCATTCAACAGCAAAGCTGCACTGACAAGTAGCAGTGAAATGAAACATCTCCACATCATTATTTAGTACAGAAGTATGTACAGTACAGTATGAAATTCTGTTTTCACTAGGTATTACTGGCTAGTGAAGATGTTCTACTGCTTTTAGAACACAGCAGGGTTCATGTATTCTTCTACACTCCAAAGCACCAATTAGAGAGATTAAAGAGCCCTACTTAAATGTCTTGTTAAGAAGCTTCTGAATTGCTGGGCCAATACTGGACTTTAGAGGACTTCTAAATTCATAGTCCCCTTGCAGCTTCATTAACATAATTGGCACAAAGACTTACTTAGAGCTACTTAAATTGTTTTTATAGATGCAGCATATCAACTGATCCCTCTGGAGTCCTTGGCGAGTCAGAGGCATCCTCAGAACCACAGATGGACCTAAGTAACACTTTTACTATAATGCTGAAGTGGACTCCTCCTAGGTAAAGGACTTGCTGAAAGCAAATGCTTGATTACTGCAAAAAGTGTACTTAACTTGTCTGTCTTCTGTTAAGCATTTACCTCCTTCATACATGTTAATAGCATACCTAGACTAGTATCTTAAAAGACAGTGTTCAGCATTTACATTAAAACTATGTTAAGGATCTGCCTTATTCTAACACAGAATAGTTCTTGCAATATCTCTCCAATAAATAATTATAGTTCGGGCCTTATTTTCAAGGTGCAGGATAATTACCAGAATTACTTATATAAGATTTGAGTCACTCCAGTCAAGTACATCTCCAACTGTTAGGTATAATTGCAAAAAACATTAACTACCCTGGGTACACTCACAAAACCAGGAAAACATGAAGTCAAAAGAGACATTAAAACCTTTGTCTCTTTTCATGCTTTCATCCATTAAGAGGCACCTAAGTGAGATGCTTTGGGTGAACTTTAGTGACTTTCACAAGCAGCATTTTAACTTGTATGTGAGTTACATTTCATGATTTTGACATGAAAAGCACTTTTAAATGTTTTAAAGAGAGGAACTGTGTTAAGATGGGCTTAGGAACATAATCAGACTGACCTTACTTTTCAGCTTTCTAAAACATTAAATGACAATTTAACCAGGAAAGATCTGAATTTTCAGTATAATCCTTGCACAAAAAATAAGGCAGCTATGTACTGCTTTAGGAAAAGAGGTGAAAAATTCAAAGTTTTACCCCTCCATGGACCTATATCCTATATCTTCTTCACCTTCCCTCTCTTAGGGTAGAGTGTGGGAAACCGTAAGAGAGAATAAAGTCTTCACATGTATTATGAATGTCCTTCTCACTAACTGAGTACATTACAATTTTATTAAAAACAGACATGAAAAATCTACTACTCCATTGCAGCAGGTGATTTTCAAAATCTCATAATCTGGTTAAATTAAAAAAACAACCTACATCTCCTAGAAGGACCTCAAAGGGACATGACGACATGACAACAGATAATTCAAACCCATTTTATCTTTTAGTTCTCAACACTATAACCATCACTATCAGCTTCCATTTAAAATTACTTTTAGACTGATGCAATGATACATGTGACAGATGCTGACAAGGAATAATGTTCCATTTCAACAGGTACTTACAGAAAAGCTGTTCCTTCCACACAAAACCTGCATATTCCAAACTGAAAAGAAGGCTGGTTTTCCAGTCATCTTTACTTTAGAAAAAAAAAATCCCAAACAAACAAATACTTCATTTCATGATAGTCACCTCTCAACAAAAAAAGGAAGATGTCTTTTCAGTACAAAAGGTGAAACAGTTAAAAACTTATGGGTGAATGAAGGTTCAGCTGTACCATGAGGGGATGAAACTTTAAAGAAAGTACTTCAACATACTGTTTGGCAAATTAGATTATGTCATCACTGGTGCATATATTATAACAAAAAAGAATAACTAACCTATATGAAATAGTCTCAGAATGTGCTTCCAGTTTCTGTCTGTGATCACAGCTGAGAGCTGTACAGGATATTAGATGAAAAGGTAAAAACAGAAAGCTATGAATTCAGAATGTATAGCTGGACACAAAAAGTTATTTTGCAGTTCCAATCTCAAGAGGGTTTGTACAGCTTTTCATAAAGTAATATTAGAGTGGAAATAGCACATACACAGTGTTATATACTGTTTAGAATCTCTTTTGCTTTATTGTCTCCTGTAAGCTGCTGTTCTAATTTGTTGGTAGAGTACTCTTGTATTGAAGGCTACAGATTGAGTCTTGGTGGCTTTGACTGGGGAAACTATTTTGCCGAAGTGAGCAGTGGTTTTTATGTGCCTGGAGAGAAGGTAATGAAAAGTTGCTTTAACAGGTTCTGGCAGCTATCCATGCTGACAGCATGACATAAAACAGAAACAGCATGGACTCAGCTTCTTGGGCCAGAACGTGAAGCCTAAATTGTTTTCTTCAAAACAAAGTATTATGACAACAACCAAGAATACCTTTACATGTTCCTGGAGACAACAGGATATGAACATTTGGCCAACAATTTATGGCAAACAGTATTTGAAAATACTGATGTTATAAACCAGCATACTTTAGGGCACTCCAGAATCTTAATTTTTTTTTTGCTAAAGAAAGTATATAGGCACCAATACAGAAAAATGAGGGAAAAAAGATGAATAATTTACCTTATTTGTGAAAGCATCTGTGAGAAAACTCACCATTACAAAATTCATCTAAATAGCTTCCAACAAATTTGGTGAGGCTGGGATTAAGTCTCCAGACATTTATGTTCTATAATGACATTTCAACACTACTGCAGCACTCCAGAAAACAAATCATTTTCTTTAACCAGCTATAAACTTTATCATCACCTCCAAGAGACAGAGATGACATAGCAATAAAGAGCATTATGTTCCTGTGCTCTGGCTATTTCCATTTGATAAAGTAGATTATCATGGCCAAATGTTGTGGAGGGAAGGTGAAAGGAGATGTGAAGACAATCTGTATTTACCACCCCTCTGCCAGTCCCAGAACTGAGGAAAACCACATTTCTTTATACAGTCATTCTTAAGTTCTGCACCAAGTTTATCCAAAGTGAAGGACATAATCAAAACCATCTCCAAAATACTTAAGATAAACAGTGTCCGAATCAAACCAAATTCCTTAAGTGCATTATGGTGACCCTGATCAAAATATATTTTTCAATTTCTATAGTAACCACTGTAAAGACAAACCTCAGTTACTTTTTTTCTTCCTAGGGAAGATTTCCTGTGATATCTTCATGTCTGCCCAGTAAACTTCTTGTATCATACTACATGTTTGTATGCATTTGCTTGCATCTGAAGTTCAGGTGCTCACATTGCCCCCATTAAGACACTAGCAGATGTCAGTTTGAACTTGTTCCATCTAGAAACTCAAAAACAGGAAGGCAGAAAATAGAATTAATCATCAGGAATTTCTTTGTCGACACAAAAAGCATTGTGCAGAAAAAATACACCAGTACCAATACCTGTCTGGAGTGACTTCTGTAAGGACACACTCCTACTACAGCAGTATCCTGCTAAGCTGGGATGCTAAAATCTATGTTTTATTCTATCCCATGCAGCCATGTATGTGTCTTAATTGAGGGAAAAGGTGATATCATTCTAGTAATAGTTTTGCATAGTTATTATTTAAGAAAAAAATGATGTTTTCAATAGCTTGTAATTTTGTCTAATGTTGAAGCTTTCCACACATAGAAAGTGACAGACAGACTGATTTATTTTCAAAGCTTTACCAAAAAGGCTTCCTCCATTTCCAGGAAAGACACCTGGTAAGATGTTTGCCCATGCTAAACAAAAATATATTTTAGCTGAATAAACTTAAATCGATCTAGTGCCTTGATTTTTATATGGTTCTATTTTGACTATCTTTGCAACACAATTTTCAATTTCAACATGTTTTTTGGGTTTTTTTTAATGGTACAGATCATGTCCTGGTGATATATAGACAGGAGAATATTTTTATTAAGACTTTTTTCTGAATTGCTGCAGTAGCTAGAAGATACATAAAAGATTGTAATCAATAAGGCATGAGGTCATATCTTTAATAATTCAATAGATAAAAATACTAAATACTTGTGCAGGTAGTAAGATCCATCCCTTCTATGCTCTGAATAAGATAAGAATCCTAAGAAAAACACCATGCAATCATAAAATCAAAACCTGTATTAGACAGCTTCAGAGTTCAGGCATTCTTGCTTTCAAACTTAATGGGTTTTTAATGTAATATACGAGTATCATATGTCTGTATGTATATAAATACTCATGTATACATAAGTAAACCACAAGCAATCAGCAAATTACTGTAACACCAGCTGTGTATATATAGAATAGCAAGCTCTGTACCACTAAACTACTCATAATGTGGTGGCTTCACTTTTTTCTGCCTCATTCTTTCTATCCACGTACTCCATTTTTTATTTTATCATCCGTTTACTTGTATTGTAAGCTCTTTGGGGCAGAGACTATGGACAATTTTTTTCTTCCAGATGACAAGCAAAAGCGCATGGCCAAATATTCCTAATGTAGTTCTGTCTTTACTTTGATTAAATTTTGGCAGCAATGTCCTCAGCCCCTTCTCAAACAGACATCCTTATCTACATGGATGCCATTACAGAAACAGAAATGTGTAAGTAATGTTTCTTAAGGTGTTCTTCAGCGATAATAATGGTGATAGAACCAGGCCAGTGTGTCATTCATAAAACAGTCCCAGTGTTGACAATTCCAACCTTTGCAGTGCTAGTACCAGGGGACATGAATCCTGGTGGTAGATATGTCCTTCAAGAAAATGGAATTTAATTTCAAGTCACATCCCTCTACTGGTCACATCCCCTTGCTGGTAAGCAAATCAAATGGCATCTTTACCAAATGACACAGGACCAAGCTCTTTGTTTATGAATAGCAATCGCCAAATCATCCTGCAAGAGCCTTAAAAAGAAAATTGCAAACAAAATTATAAAATAAATGAAAACATTAATCATGATGAAACAGAACCACATTGATGTTTGCCAGCTGGATTCAGCCACTGACTGTGATGTGAAGGCTCTTCTCTCTTGGTTAACCCGAGAGGTGGATTAATTTTTTGATAATTAATTTCACAGGTAACAGTGCAAATGTTTTTAAAAAAAACAGATGATCCAGCACAAAATTAAGTATGGGCTGGGGAGAAATAAAATCTCTAACGCATATTTTTTTAAAAAAAAATAAAGGATAAAAATACTTAAATTGACTGGACCAATAGAGGAAGAAAAAAATAATTTTTTCTATGTCCTGGTCAGTCATGCAAAGCACGATCGCTTGGATCTGAAAGCATGCTCCACCACCTATCCCTTCCTCAAAATAAAAGGCCTATTTTACATCACTGTTCAAGGCTGCTGCAAGGGAATATATATTTATGGAGTCTTTAAATACTTCTAAGTATATTCATTATGCTCATATTGACATTACTATGAAGGACACTGTATAAATGGAAGCTGTGCTTGCAACTGATCACTTCAGATAAACATTTTGAAGGACTCACCTAGCACACAAAGGAAGTTGCCTCGCTTTGCTTTTGGGGAGATTAGCTCTCTCCAGCTGACATAATACATGATAGATAAAATAATGAAAGGAAATACTTCTTCATGCAGTGTGAAATCAGATCACAATGCACTTTGGAAGAGATAACGTGAACAAACTCTTTGGGTGAGAACTTTGTTTCCTTACTTGTCTATATAGCACCCAGCACATAACTGTGATCTGCATCTCAAAACATACATCTACATAATATTAGCAAATGGGTTAGCAAATGAGGCTGAATAACACTAGCAAATTGTAATGTGTTTAAAAATAAATAATCAAATATTCCTCCCACAGATCTGTAAAGGCAGTGCTGCATCTATGCATCAGTTAAATATTCAAACCCTACCAAAGGGAGGAGTGAAATTATGTTTCTCTGCATAAGGTTATTTTACAGTTTGATGTGAAAGATCTGCTGATACACTGTGCCTCACAGAGGGGCTTAATTAATACATTGTTTGCCTTCTAACACTAACTGCCAATACACAGCTGGGACAGCTGACTTCAAGTGACCAAAGGGATATTCCATACTCTATGATGCTGTTCTCAGCAATAAAAGCAGGGAAAAAGGAGGGATGGTAGTGGGAAATCTGTGGTTACAAAGATTGTCTTCTGATGCAATCACTCTGCACAGTAAAATCCTGCTTCCCAGGAAGTGTCTGGACATTGCCTGCTGATGGGATATAGTGAATCAATTCCTTCTTCTACTTCTTTTACATGTGTGAGCTTTGCTTTTCTTATTAAATTGTTTTTATCTCAATCCTCAAGCTTGTCCATCTTATTCTCTCCCCTTGTCCAGTTGAGGAGGTGTTCGGAGAGAGCAACTGGGTGGGCATCTGGCAGCTGGCCAAAGTCAACCCACCACACCAGGATATATCCACAGTAGGATAGACCCACAGTATTTTATAATTTGGATGTTTTGTCAGCCTATCACCATTCCTGGAAATGGTGTTGTGTTTTCTGGTACTCCTCCTGGACATCAAATCCACGCTGCAGTTACTCATCTTTGAAAGCTGGCCTGGGACAGACTCACCTATTTAGTGCACAGTTATGTCCAAGTAATCAAAGATATGACTCACATCAGAAAACAGCAGCAAGTAATGATGCAGTTTATGTATGTCTATAGGTAGAGCTTTTGTCTGGGAAAAAAAAAAAGGCGAGCAGGGTATTAGAGATAAGGAAGACAGATGAATCAGTGGAGAAAAGACATGAGGAAGCATGGGAAATCTGAAGATTTGATGTTTAGTATAATTAGTGTCCAGCTGGATGCATAGTTAATATCAAAACATAATACTAAGACTCCACATACTGCTACCTACATTAGCAAAACATCAACTCCCCGTGACGTGATTCTCTCCAAAACCAATGAATTTCTTATGTATGAAAAGATAGCAGAGAGATGACAAAGCGAAATGCCTGCAGGAAGTCATGGATAGGACATGTAGAAACATCACTGGGAGCCTAAACCACTTTCTTTAACTGGGGAGCCACCTGGGGCCACAAAGACTTTCTGGATGGAAATGGAGTAATTTTTCAAAGCATATACAATATCAGTAAAAATCAGACCCTTTCCTAAAAACGGAGGTTAAAGACCAAAGGATATACAGCAGCTCTATTTCTTTTTTTGGAGTTAACTTTCAGCATAATCCCTTCTGTCTGTCAAGGTCTCCAATACCAGACCTCAGACCACAGTTTACACCTTACTGGCAGACTTAACAGCTAAAACAACGATTTAATGTGTGAATCCTGATTTCTGTTACCTCTAGAAGTCTGCTGATCCTGGACAGAGTGGAATCCTGCTGACAGAGCTGTATGTGGATTATATTTCTTATACTGTTTCTGCTGTGAATAAGAGTAGTTCAGCTCCTGTACGCCCTGTTGGTACTTTTCAAGAGTGCTGTTGCAATATATTGTTTTTCAGAAAGAACTGTCAAACTCTTCTGCCTTATGGGACCAAAGGCTAAATTACAGTTTTGCGGGCTAAACCAATCTCTGCAATTTTACTGTGATAAAAAAAAACCCACAACAGTTTCCCAAGGTACTAAGAGTCCTGCTAAAATTGAGAAAATGATACACGTACTTTAAAGCACTTTAATGAACAGGCCCATATTTCAGGTGTGCTGCTTTATTTTTCTTGCATGTTTTTCATTTATAGTTATTTGGTGCTTCTATGCCTGTAACAACAAGTCTCCCTCTGAGAAGTTCTGTCTTATAAACAGGATATTTAGCTGTTATGTGGTATATTGCCTTTCTATTTAGAACAAATTCTGCTTAGAGATCTTTAGCACTTTTGAGTAATTGTGTTAAGATATATTACTTCTTTTGTTTTTTAGGTTTTTGGATTTTTTTTTTTGGTAGCTGAACTGCAGGTTTATCCTGTCAAATAATGATTTAGTCACCTTACATGCTGAGCTGTGTGCATGCTTGTGAAAAGCTGCCGTTGAAACTTAAAAGGCTATTCTTCTAACATGAAATTAATGTTCAGACAGGATATCTGAATTTCTGTTTGCATTTTTATATAAAGTTTAAAATATCAAAAATAATGACATTTATGTTCTAGTTACTAGAAGAGCTTCACTTATAAAGATTAATTTTTGTATTTCCTCCTTCTTTGTAGGAGATATAATTCTGCAACATTTGTAAAATTGCCAACAATAAAGAAAGTATGTTTGTTGGTTGTTATTTGGTGTTTTTCCCCCAAGATAAAGATATGGCTGGCACCAAATGTTAAAAAAATGTTAAAAAAAACCCCAAATCAAACCAACAAATATCTCCCATTTTAACAGAGTAAAATATCTCATGCTTTTTAGTAAGTACAAAATACTATTAACACTGTAATTTCTCAAGGCTTGAGGTGGCTCCTGAACTAATAAAACCCATTTGCTAGAAGAAAGACATCTCAGACCAAGCTATTGCAGTGTCTAAACCCATAAGCATTTGAAGCATTTCTTGTTATTTTCTTCCAAACAAAAGCAGGTGTATTCCGTATTCAGACGGGACACAGTAAACTCAAATGTATCATCATTGCCACCAAAAAAAAGGTGAACAGTTGAAGAATAGGAGGAAAAGAAATCTACTGCTGTAGTGCACCAGTCTCACCAGAATAAAATTTGCATTAAAAGGTTGCTATGAAAGGAAAGGACACAACTTTCAGGTTGTTTATCAGCAGTAGCAGTTATAAACTCAGCACAGATGAGGGTACCTGCACCTCGTATAACTAAATAAGGATTTCTGCCCATAGTTTCCAATACTAGTATTAACAATAAATTCCTTCATTAAGACCTAACAAACATTTGCTTATGACCAGATTAATTTGAGAGGTTGTTTCATTTTAGAAACATTCCTAAAAAGGCATGAAATATGATGGTAAGTCATCATGAATTAAGAAACCTCTACACCCTTTTGAATCAGTTTATAAACTACAAAACTGGGCAACTGGCTTAAGAAAATGCCAAAACAGTGGTAAAGACCATCAACATTGGAAATAACCCAGGAGTGAAACATCTTTCTGAAATGTTTTGAACTATTATTCACCTGGCTTTTTAGAGAAGGAGACTAGAAAGAGGGCAGAGACATTTACTGTTATTAACTGAAATCTTAAGAGTCTATTAATTATTAGTTATAGAAAAGAGTGATGATAATGCAGTTGTTGCTGCACCCCTCTCCTGATGTTACATCCACTTTACCACTGCTCCTCTCCATACCCTGCCTGATTGATCAGTTTCGCTCTAGGGTAGGAGCATGAGGAGTGACAACAGTGACTTGTGAGCATCTGGAATCCTTGGCCAGAAGTATGATGCTCATGTTTATGATTCGTTCTCCTCGTCTAGGATCCACTTGAGGTCATTTTTATCTTTTCTAACATGCTGCTTCATTGGTCTGCAGTTCCAATTCTACACCTGAATTTACCATGTATGTTACCTTCTAGATACATCAGATACTACTTCTTCGTTGTCCCCAAACCCAGGTTTGTCCATCTCCAGGTCTGCATTTCTTTAACTGATCACGGGTAAGCCATTAATAGCCATGGGTCTTCAGTACCAAGCCTGCGCCCCTTGCCAGTACTTTACGGCGCATCCTAGGTCTTCACTTCTCCGGGGCTTCTGCTACCCCACCGGGCCTGTATACTTCTACACTACACCACTGTGGTTAGGGTGCAAAGGACCTCATTTTTACAAAGAGTAACAGCGATTCAAAACTACTGGTGTAACCCGTAAATACAAGTTAGCCAGAGACTCCTGGTCCGCCGGGTGAGTTGCTGTTACAGCTGAGCCAAAGGAAGCACGGGTGCGGGAGGCCGAGCAGAGACAGCGGGACAAACCGCAGCCCCGAGGCCTTGCGAACTCGGTGCAGCCCCCACAGCGCACCGCCACCG
>NW_009937867.1:0-3751 GCF_000696875.1 Nestor notabilis
AGCTGCTCTGCCACTGTCCATCAGTCCTGTAGCCCCATCGTAGAAGGCCACCAAATTGGTCAGGCAGGATTTCCCCTTAGTGAAACCATGTTGGCTGTCACCAACCACCTTGCTGTTTTTCATGGTACTCAGCATTCTTTCCAGGAGAATCTGCTCCAAGATTTTGCCAGGCACAGAGGTGAGACTGACTGGTCTGTAGTTCCCTGGGTCTTCCACCTTCCTCTTCTTGAAAATGGGGGTTACATTTCCTTTCTTCCAGTCATCAGGAACTTCACCTGACTTCTTACTTTTGGATTCCCAACCTCTTCAAGCTCTTTGGAAATTCAATATACATAGTAACAGTAAAAGAATGTTTTATACCTGTGCCTTTGGTTTAGCTCTGACCTACTTAGACATCATTTTTACTTTCAAGTCATTCAAGGACCATTGCGAGTCCATCCTGAAGAGTCACGCTGAGAAAGCTGATGTGTCTGGATGGAGGCTAAGCAGCCACTACTAAAAGTGGGTAATATTTGCTGTGGGATCACTCTAGGGCTCTGTTGTAGCCCATGGAAGAACATGATGCTGGAATTCATCTCACTTAACTTTGTCACTCACAGCTTGGGGTGTTTTGAGAGTACCATTCATCCTCTCTTGAAAAAAATAAGTCATAAACACATCAGATACCTTTTTTAAAGGGTGCCTGAAAGTGTCCAGAGCTGAAAGTGATGGTAGCACTCATCAGACTTGTTTTAATCACCTGTTTTAGGAGGAGCTGATTGTCTTTTCTCTCCATTAACTGCATAGGTAGCTCAGATACGGACACATGGTCAAATGAAGCTCACCCTAAATAATTCTTTGCTGCCTGGCATCCTCTTTAGATGAGGTTCATGTCATCCAGCTTTAGGTGTGTATTAAGTAGTACATGTCTGACTGGTCTGTACACCACACTCTACAGCCCCATTTGCATCCAAACCAGAGCACAGCACAGTGAGAAGAGCTTGGGACAGGGGTTGATGGGCTACGTGATGTGGTTGTGCAGGCTTCATCATGCAGCTGTAGCTTCCTGATGTAAACTCAAACCTCAAAACCCTGGAAAAAGGCTTTCTGTTTAGAGAAAAAGCCCAGGATCAGCTTGTACTTCCTTTCTGTAATTCTCAATCCTACATGTAACACTCAGCTTTTATCCTTTCTCTTCCTTTCCTAACACCCTTGTTCCTCAATGCTGTATTTTTGCTTGTTCTCCCTGGAGATATTTGGAGTGCCTGTATTCTGCTTTTCTAGCAAACTTCACCTTATGGATCCCCTTTAAACCTCTGGGAGCCTTCCAGATGTGATTTCTTTGTTCATCCTTTCTCTCATTGTGACTTTAGCTGAATTTCCCTGTAAATCTTTCTCATGGCCTGGCACTAGAAGAGCTCCTTGAATACATACAATATAATGTTAACTGTGCAAAGGTTAGATAGAAATGACACAAAGCACCCCTGCACCATTTTAATCCATAGATCTGGAGAAGAGGTTAGAGAGATAAGTTGCTTGAATTACAAGAAATTCAGCTGTAAGAGAAGAATCTATCTGCTTTTGAGTTAGCCACATGATCTGACAGCTCCTTCTTTGCTTTCTAAGGGAAAAATCCCCATTTTCAGTTTTAAAATGTATAGAACGGCTGATTCCCCCCCACCCTCCCCAGTGCATATAGAGCAAAACGCTGTTATCACTGCATTAAAATCAGTTAGCATGTTTGTTTTGAGTAAGGAGGAACAGCAGTGGTAAATATTTCCAAGATAGCTGATGACAGACAGCAGGATCATCATCCAAAGCCTTTTACTGTTGCTATTAGAGTTTCTTAGCCATTCATGTACATACGCCTTTTCCCAACAGACCTATTTATCTGCTTTTGGGTAGCTCAAGTGTGTTGAGTAATGATGATTCTCTTGACCTTGTGTGCAAAACTGAGCTCTGAGGGACCTGTTGTGACATGGTTATGTCCAAAGAGGACACACCAGCTGGGGGGGTTGGGTGAGCAGTCTGGAAAGATATGTAGCTCTATTTATAGAGCGCTAAATGCAAACTATTAGAAAGCTAAAATCTATATGCTCTGGCTGTGTTGATTTGGTGTGTGAACTAGGTTAGGATGAATGACACTGAATAAATAGCTTTCTGCAGCAAAGAAAGGTTATTTGGGCTAATGCGGTTTTCATTTCTATAGTGGTGCCGGGCACACTGAGGCTGATTGTCTTCACTGTAGATTAGCAAGGGCTCTGCAAATGTACATTTCGATTAGACATTAGGAGGAAGTTCTTCCCTGTGAGGGTGCTGAGGCGCTGGCACAGGGTGCCCAGAGAAGCTGTGGCTGCCCCATCCCTGGCAGTGTTCAAGGCCAGGTTGGACACAGGGGCTTGGAGCAACCTGCTCTAGTGGAAGGTGTCCCTGCCTGTGGCAGGGGGTTGGAACTGGATGAGCTTTAACGTCCCTTCCAATCCAAACCATTCTATGAGTCTAAAAAGAAAGAAAATGGGCTCATATTTTCTATTGACCAGCTTGATCTTGATGAAGACTTTTGCAATTAAAAAGCTGCATTTTCAAGGGTCTTCTCAAAGGTCTTTCTGCTTCCCCGGAATCAATGGCAATGTCTCCTCTCTCTTCACAAGCTTCAAAGAAAGCAATGCCTGGCTCTCCCAGGGGAATAGGTGGGAGTCATATTAAGCCAATATTAAAATGCTTTGAAAGTCCCACCTGGTTGATAAACAGGAACTTTTGCAGATATGCCATATTTTATTACCATACTGTTGCTATGTTTGGCAGCAAAATTAAGTGAGCTGCCACTGCTGATAGAGTTGACACACGCAATGGCAGCAAACAACTGTAACTCGGTATTAACAACAGTATTGATTTTCTGCTCCCAGGAGAGCTTTTGTAAACTTTTAAACCCCAGTTTTGCCAAATAAAAAGCTCCCAACTAAATACCAGGGATTGCAACAAAGTCATTTTGGTAGAAGGCAGAGATGTAATTCATCATGTGAGAAGACTGGCTGAGCTCACGTGTAAGGGTGTGAAATTGCGCTGACCCTATGCAAGCACACAGCTGAAATAGGTCTTTTCAAGGTGACTCCAAGGTGGTGCTGCAACCAAGCAGTCGGATCTACCCTGACAGGCTGACCTACAAGTCAGTGTAAAGACCTGTCTATATCTGTGGGGCTTCAGCTGTAAGGAGGCTACAGCCATGACTCTAATTCTGCAGACGTGTGCTCCTATGGGTAAGGATGTACGTAAGTGAAAGCAGAGCATGTGGTGTTAGAGGTTTTGCAGCCATAACAGGGAAACCTTAAAGTGCACAGTGCTGTTAGCAGCAATCTCAGCACCTGGGAGGCTTTCACCTCCATCATCACCAGTCCTGGAAGCAATAAATACCACCAAACGTGTGTGCTAATGTAAAACCTTCATAACGACCTCTTCTCTCTGTCGGTTACTGCAATTAGATGAGCACATCTAGCTGTCACATGCATCATCTGTTTGAGAAGTTATTTTGTCCTACCACTGCGACAGTCGCTGTGCAGGTTTCCTGTAGTTCAGCTCTGTATGAGTCACACAGTATTTACTCAGAACATTGGGCTTGGTTACGTTTAAAACAATTTCTGCAGCCGTCGTGCTCAAAAATAAGGACTGTGTGAACTCTTTTTTGTCTTGCTGAGTTTCCAGCCTTCCTCTCCTGAAACTCCCACACTTAATCATTCATTAAACCCAGCTCTCCCTTTATTACCTTCAGGGAAAG
>NW_009937867.1:3782-31081 GCF_000696875.1 Nestor notabilis
CCCAACAGAGAAGCAGCCCCACAGCTTGGGGGGTTTCACCCAGTTCCAAGAGGGAGAACACTCCTCTGGAGGAAAGGATGCACAGAGCTGGAGGATGACTGAGCTTTGCCTGGTTTTCTGCAGGAGGATGGAGCAGATGCGTATGTACCACAGCAGCCCTGTCCCCACCTTCAGGAGATGCCTCAGAGTCAGCCTTGGTTGCTCCACACATGGTTTTGGGGTGAATTGTCTCTTAAGCAGATGCTCTGAGTCCCATAGATTAAAGAGTATTATACAGTGTCTTCAGGAGCATAAGCTGTTTCCTTCACAGGGAATATGGCAGTACTCGAATGGGGAATATCTTCAGCAGCACACATTTACTTTCCCAGCTCCCTCAGGACGATGTTGTTTTGACACAAAGGCTCAGTCTGATTTGCTCCACAAAATACTAATTGCCCTGTCAGCACCTTTAAATTTGGAAACACACCACAGCCTTCAAAATACACAAATGTAAATTTCCAGTTTCAGGGGTTTTCCAGTTTAAGGCACTATAAATAGCCTACTGCACTAACATACCAGTGCTCAAGGGGCACTAAGATAAGTAGAATACTTGTAAATGTAATTTTGATGCTTTATTAATTGTTCCCTCATGGATTTGTTTTCCTCTTTACTACTTTTCTGACTTTTCCTCCTCTTTAAACCGGTGCTCAACTTACTACCTTACCCAAAGAAGCATTTTCCCCAATGTCTTTCCCAATGCCCCTTTTCCCTACTAATTCACTTGAAAGAAAATGCTTGGAATTAAAAGTGTGTGAGGCTCATTCTAAACCCTGCTTCTGAATAAGGATTCAGCTCATGTGCCAGCGACACTGGTTATGAAGATGTAGAGAGGCACGGCGAGGACGAGTCCCTGCAAGAGAGCTATGTCTGGTGGGTAAAACAATCACTCCAGGGACATGTTTTTCACTCGCATCACTGACACTGATTCATTCCAGGTAAAACTTATTCTTTTGCAGAACATCAAACCAAAGCTTACACCTTTGTTAAGGTGGGATTTTAACAGACTTGATAGGTGAATGATGATTTTATGGGTCTTCCTCCCCAGACCGAAATGTGGCTTCTGCTCTCTGAGGGAAGCCTCTTTATATTTCTTTATTTTGATTTATTTCTCTATAAATTAGTACTTACTCAGCCTTTGAGATACTTGGATGAGGACTTGAGGCAGGACAGGAGGGGTTTGTCTGCCATCTGATTATGGCCAAAAAAGTACAGTATCTAACAATGAAGCTGAAGTGCAAGTCCCCTTGATCCAAGCTTCTGTAGGACTACAGACACTCATGCTAGAGCAGTTTTCTGCTTGTCCATGGTACATGGATACTCATTCCAGCCTAGACCTACCCAGGGAGAGATACAGGATGAGAAGCTCCACAGGGGTCAGCCAGGTCTCTAGGGCCATGAGGCGGACCAGGCATCATAGGATGGAACAAACCAGCCAACACATCACCACCCCAGACCAAAGAGACAGCAAAGCTGTGCCTCTGTTTTATCTGCATTTCATTACCCACTGAGAGCTGGTAAGATTTCTTTAAACCCCTTGTGAGGCTTTGTATTAACTCATCTCTAGATATTACCAAGAAATAGTGAAGGTGAGGGTAAGGTGATTCTTTAGTACCTCAGGCTTTGAAAAATACAAACACGAACGTCATTAGAAACCCACAGACCTGCAAGAGATCAGACTGAGTGAATTTGAAATTAACCTTGCAAAGTGAATAGTGTGTTGGAATTAATCTCTAAAAACGTGCTTTACCGTGGAGGTAAGCTAAAATGTCAGCCCTAAGTTAAAAGCTTTGTGGAAGCAATCTCTGGTTTAGGACTCAGAGTGACCCTTGATATTTATCAAGGTAATGAAAATACTACAGGCCTTTTCAAGAGCTGATGAGAGGTTGTACTCAGCTCACCCAGTATAACAACTAGGTGTTTTTGCCATAGCGGGACAACTCACTTTACTATCACTTGCCCACATGCACACTAATCCTGCAGGTTATTGTTATTTCCCAGCATATATCTTTTGTGTTAATTAAATATACATATACTTCAGTGTTAATTAAATACACATCTGTTTATTTTAGATTTATATATAATTAACATATATATCTGTAATAGATAACATATATAAATGGCCAAAGAGAGGCAGCCCAGCTGACCCCCAAATGCTCCACATGTCCTGCCAGGTAAAGATGCTTCAAGCAGCAGGGATAACAGAGGTGGCTCTGCTCTCCTCCTGCTGTGCCACAAGCAGCTGAACAGAGACAGACATCACCTCTGCACGCAGGGGCACCAGCAATGAGCTGGCTGGGTTGTAATGTACAGTCTGCTGTCAAATAGATAATCCATTAATGCCTGAGGCTGATGGCAATAGGTCTTTAATTTGCTAACTACAAAACATAGAAGGCAAAAACTCACGAAGCCAAACCACAAAGAAGTCCTATGTCAGAAATATCAGATGAGTAAACTGTAATTTCCTTCCAAACACAACACATCCCTGTCAAGTCAATGCAGCTGGCTTATACTGCCAAGTACTTTCCTTTTCCTCTGCCTGGAAAATCACAGGAAAACATACAGCGCCCATTTGAAGAAAACAAGGAGAACCAACCATATGCTTGTGTCCCTGATACTGAGGCAAAATACAGACATTTTCTTGGCATTTGTGTAAGACTAGGAAGTGGCTGGTCTCTTCTCCCAAGTAAAAGTGTTAGGACAAGAGATAATGGCCTCAAGCTGAGACAGGGAGGTTTAGATTGGATATTAGGAAGAATTTCTTCACCAAGAGGGTGCTCAGGCACTGGAACAGGCTGCCCGGGGCAGTGCTGGAGTCACCATCCCTGGAGGTGTGCAAAAACCATGTAGATGACGCCCTGAGTGACATGGTTTAGTGCCAGACTTGGCAGTGCTGGGGTAAAGGACTTGCTGATCTTACAGGTATTTTCCAACCTAGTTCATTCTATGGTTCCATGACTTTATGAATTAAGTGCTTGATCCTGCTCCAGTTGCACTTGTCCTCTCTACATGGGCACCTACATGAAGACTCAGCTTCCCAAAAGGCTTCTCTCTGTGGATGCCCCTTTGTACGTCTCCAGCAAACACAGGTGAATGGGATTTCATGAACAAAATATCAACCATAATCAAGTCATCTGGAGATAGTGGAAGTACAACAGGGTCAAAAATCCCCCAAATTCTGAAGGTTTAAAAGCAGCACAGCTGCTGTGAAGTTCAATTCCACTTTTTGCCACCCAACACACCTCTGGGTTTGTGCTAATGGACTGTAAGCCTGGATCAGACCTGCTGACAAAGACCTTCTCCTCCTGTAATACATCCACCACCTAGTTTTCAGACACCCCACTGCCAGCGCAGAGGAAACTATAAGTTATACTATTGTTTATCTTCTGATATGTCACTCTAAATCTAATGGTTGATTTCTTATTTTGCATTTTATTAAGTGATGCTTGTTTTACTCTTACCTTAAAGCTTCCTTAATCATTTCAGAGACTCAAAAAATCCTTGGCAGAGTGTCACCCAAGGAAAAGCAATATTAAAACAAAGTCAGCTCGCTGTGCCAAACATCCCCAAAGCTGGCAACTGTAGAGCTGCTGCAAAGCTGGCAACTGAGTTCATGGAGAAGGGACTCTCACCAGCAAGTGTTAACCAAAGCTGCTGTAATACTCAACAAGGCTGTGAGATGAACAGATCGTGGGGTCTCCGTGCAATTGTAGCATTGAGTTTATCACACATATTCAGTAAGTGAGCCAAGAATATGAGTGTTTTGTACCAACGAGGGTTTTGATTGAAAAAGATTGAGGGATGATTGTTATGTATTGAGCTATCGAAGGATTTTGTCCCGTTACACTGATTTGCTAAAAATAGGCTAAATCTCTCTCTGATTTTAAGGTGGAGCAGCCAGAATATCAAATATTTCAGAGCCATCTGCTGCACATTTCGATTCACATGGCTGATTTTAGGCATCTGCACTAAAATAGGAGGAATGATGCCCAATAAATACCTGTTTCTCTCCACTGGCTAGGACAGTTTGAGCAGCTTGTTGAAGCACAGGTGTCTGTGCTGTAGATATACACTTCTCAGGGGCATCCCAAAATAGTGCTAGTTTCCCAGGATAATTAAAAATCACTGACATTGCTAAGAATATTTCCACCTGCTACAATGAGGATTAAATGTGACCCTACAAAGCTCCTATTTAAATGACTGAGCCCACATCCATGCTGTTGGTTTCACCAAGACTGTGTCCGAACATGAGGTTATTTTTCCAAGCCAGGCTCCACAAGTCACAGCAGGATAATGCTGGAGAAGCTGAGGTCCAGGTCTGCCTCTGGGTGGAATTCCTCCTTCTCCAAAACTGTAAATCTCTGCAGCTTTCCACATAATAAAACAAATGCTTTACAAATTTTAACAGTGCTTTGATTTCTGGCCAAGAAAAAGGGTCCATTTTGTTGAGCAGAAATGCAAAGCTACCATGTGCAACTCATATTAAACTAACATGCCCCATTGACATGATACCATTATGCAGGATAACCGAAAGCAGAGCTCTTGCTAATCTTAGAAACGCAGGTCTGGAAGCAATCTCCAGGGCACTGGATACCTCATCCACATTCCAGGCACTGAAACGCCCAGCCTCGTGCAGCGATTCTGGGAGCTGCTTTTATGAAGATCATTATCTTTCTTAACCTCTATGCAAAATTCATAGAAATGGTGAGTGCTGAGAGCCAGGATTCATTTTACGTCACTCATGGTAATAGTCTGACACTCCTGAGGTCCTTATTATTCCAAACAGCAAAGAAATATATATATATATATATGTATATTCAGTTTTCATTTTGATTTAGACCAGACAGGATAAATCCTGGCTTACAGAACCAGCCCTGCCTGCTTAATTCATAAAATCATCTCCTGAGAATCCACTTTTGTCACCCACAGAAGCTCTGCCTTTAATCACATCATTAGGAGAATCACCTCTGAGATGAGCCATAATGCAGAACTGCCCTGGATTGCCTCAGAGAGCAGCTTTGGACAGAAAACAGCATAAACTGCTCTCTGAGTCTTCACTGTAAACCTGGAGTATAACAACAATATTTCTTCATAAAACAGAAGCAAACCCACAGACTTACAAAGTTACTGAGTTGTAATTGTGGGACAAAGAACAAATAAAGCAGAAACAAAGTGTATGGGAAAAGAAGGAGCAATGTCCTGCTTGTGTGTGACAAAAGACAGTGTTTTTCAGGATTAAAATGCAGAAACATTGATCTCAGGCCTCCTTCCCAGCCAGCTGATTACATGGGCAGAGATCTATATTTGGCTGGAGCCCCACCACCATTTTCATGGGAAAATTCAGTTTACACATAATTTCAGGTTATTCTTAAAATTATAAGAGAAAGCACTTCAGTGTGACCCTGCTAACCAGGATTTGCTTCCTAGCTAAGCCCTGTCGATAGTGATGCTTATGGACAGTCATGATTTCCTGCTCATATTTTATTGTCAGCATTGATGAGCCAATAGATCTACATCACATGAAACCTGTTTACATGCTAGTGTTTTAATCATGGGGAATCAGAGGCTTCCAACTGTTTTGCAAGTGGAATAAAGAGTGATGCAGAGATGGACAAGTTACCTCATTAGGAAGAATTCTGAGAATCAAGCTGTTTTTTTATTTCTTTGGGTTTTTTTGGACGGGTATTTTAGGAATTACATGAGAATTCGTAAGAATAGTATTCCCCCTAGATAAAATAGAAAGGAAGGAAATCTCAGTGCGTTCACACAGTAAAATACTATCTGCTTCTATTTAAGAAATCCATGATAATGGAACCCACAACACTTTGCTCAGATGTTTAATGCAACTGTAAGAGGTTTGAATTAGTATTCCAGATCAGCCTCGCAAAAAGTTGTCAGCTCCAAAACTGCTTCTCAGCTCCTTCCCGTGATGAAGAAAGAAAACGCAATGTTTCATTCTCTAAGAACAATGAAAAAGACTTCCCCACACATTCGGTGAGTGTTACAAGCACAGAAGAAACCCCTGACATGTACTCAGACTGTACAGTTACAAACATCACATTTGGGTCAGACCGAATGAAATGGCTCTTACTCCCAATCACCCGCTTAAAGGAGCATTGAAGAGTCTCTTTCTATAGACTGTAAGTGGGAATTTAATAGCCCAGCATAGTAAGACTGCAAAATGAACAGCCTGCAAAATGAAGAGATTGGGTTAAGATGCCTCTCTACCCCCCAAAAAAAGATCAGGAAACTCACATACAATTTCATGCATTTTAATGTAAATGGCTATGCCTGACTGCAGAGGCACCACTGTGACCCTGCAGGGATTCCTTCAGCCATGGTTGGATATGGCCAGGGGAATGGAGAACAGAATCTAGGATATTGATGAAGGCTGGGTCAGGACACATGCTCAGGATTAACTCTGAAAGCTGAAGCAGGACTCAGTCAGAAGCAAGAAGGTGAGGCAGGCCACCATGAAGGAGCTGAATTAGGAGTGTAGCAGCTTTGGGGATCAACAGGCTGAGCAAGCTGCAACAAGGGGCAAAGGCAAGGTCACACTGGCAGGCTTGACACTGGTTTATGGCACATGCAGGGAAGAGGAACCACCTTAAGCAGACATCATCCTTGGGCAAGGACTAGGACCTTGTTCTGGATGGAGCCCTTGAGCATCACCAGCACATACTGTTGCCCTTGGGCTGGTGTTATGGCCCAACCTGGCCTGCAGAGTGGTTTGAGTTGGAAGGGACCTTAAAGCTCATCCAGTTCCAACCCCTGCCACGGGCAAGGACACCTTCCACTAGAGCAGGTTGCTCCAAGCCCCTGTGTCCACCCTGGCCTTGAACACTGCCGGGGATGGGGCAGCCACAGCTTCTCTGGGCACCCTGTGCCAGCGCCTCAGCACCCTCACAGGGAGGAATTTCTTCTTTGTATCTAATCTAAACCTACCCTCTTACAGTTTAAAACCATTACCCCCCACTGGATCCTGGAGGGGCCACTGCATTTGGGACTGTTGGTTTCTCTAGATTTTCCTTGATAGGGTGGCTGGATTTGACTCAGGGTCCGTATTATGGTAGAAATGTTTGCTGCTCCCTAGGATTTATGGGAATGACATCATTTGGAAATCATCATATGGAATTTCTATCATTTAAGGAAATGATAGAACTGTGACAAAATCCATTACTTGTACCCCAGAAAGAAGAGAGCAATGGAGCAAGAAGCTAACAAAGCTGCAAAATACCAAAAAGAATTCCAGAACAAGTCATGGCACACATTCTTTGTAACCCTGTTTATCTCTGATCTACTGGCAAGGTACATATGTGCTCTTAAAAACACCCATTAAAAATGCAAGCTGCCTATCTGTTCCTATGTTTCCCTGTATACATATAAACATCGCCAAAACTGTAATGTAACTAGAAGCTGGCAAGGTCCCTGTCTCTTTCAGAAAAAACAATTCCCCTCTATTATTGTTGAAAACAGGTTTCTTTTCTTTACTAAACTATGCAGATTCTGAGTATATCAGTCTTTATTATCTGAAACTCAAAAACACTTCAGAAAACACATTCTCAATTACTAAAATCCCAGGTTCCCAACGTGTTAATATTCAGATTCCATGTATTTTCCTGTAGTTGTCTGGAAAATAAGAGGTTAAAATCAACCATTTGTGCCCTACTCAACCCTGGGACAAACAAGCCCTTTAAAGGAAAAGAGCAGTTAATACAATTTATTCCTTTTACCTGGTTAAGGATAAACTAAATTAAATTGGTTTTCTAGATGAGGTGCAGTGAAAAGCAGATGCTGCATGGTTTTCCCTGGGATTTTTTAACCTATATTAAGTGACAAATGAAATCAGATGACTTTTAGATTAGTCAGGCTATGTTATTGTAAAAGCACGTGGATGTGAATACATTTTAAATCTTTGAAGGTATTAGTAAACCCACCCTTTTGCCTATGCGTGATGTGCATGATGAGGACGCAATGGCAACTCCTTTAGATTACAATGGAAATGAGATGTCCAGCTCCCACCTCCAAATCTCATCTTCAGCACTATTTTCCACCCCAAATACATGCATTTTCAGTCATAGTTGTTAATGTGACACTCATAAGCTTGCTAAAACCCAAAAAAAACCCCTCTCTGAGCCATCCAGCTGCTGCAATATATAATACTCAGACACCAAACTATTGCAGATCAGACCAGAATAGGTTTATTCCAATTATTTCTGTCTTTCCCATTTAATTTGTACATTTCCCATTCTCTCACTATTGCCCACTTTGCAGCTAGTTTGTACAGGAAAAATTGCATAAGATGTGAGTATCAGTGAACCGAGGATGGAAAAAGCCTGTTCCCTTTGCCAAGACAAATAAGCTGATCAGATGTAATCATGAGGAAAGTTTTAAGAATGTCATCTTTAATTCCTGTGAAATATACCTTTGGGTTTCCCAATACACAGAATGCCTTCCTATAAAAGCCTCAGGGAGCAAATAGAAAATGCTGAGGTTATTTCAGTCTGGAAATGACTGTAGCCTCATGAAGACAAACTCACTCTTTTCATTTGTGCCGGCTGCCGAATTGCTTCCAAATCTGCCTAGAATCTAATAAATCATTCACATCACCTTGTTTTTTTCACAGATGAATATTCATGGCGAGGGTTTGCAATTACAATTTGTAGGATGTTAAATTTCTGGCAAAGTTTGCACAGAAATAACCAGTTCCTTTTTCATTTTAATGATCACACATCTTTAAGGCGCTTGTTGAAACCGCCAAGTAGCGCAACTCAAGTATGCAAAGCATATTGCTAAGACGGAGGTGAAAGCTTTGATAAGGGAGACAGAAAAGGTTAGAGGGGAACTCCCTCTCCAGTTCCTCATTTCATCTTTCCTTTTGGAAGTCCACAGAAATGGAGGCAAGAGAAGTTTGGGAACGGGCAGAGTTGAATTCTCATTGCTGGCTTTTTCGTGTGTCATCCTGATGCTCCCGGCTACACAAGCTTTCTCCCATTTGGCAAAATACAGCCTGAGCCATTTTCTCCTCTGGGAATAAAGCACAAAGCTGAACACCAGGCTTGAAATAGCTGTACACCAGACATGAAATTTCTCTTCGCTGTGAAAGTTGATTTGTGTAGAGGGAGCATCTGTTCAGAAAGTGATTCTGCCCATTTCTACTCGATGTGAGTTGGGTGATTCAGTCCTTTGCAGATGAGGTCTCCAGTGGGAATCTGGCTCTATAGATAACCTACAGCTCCTGCAAGGCCAGCTCTGCTGCAGTCCTGCTGAGGAGATGCACACACTGAAAATGACCCTCTGGTGCAACCATCCCAAAGAACCATCACCTGTTTCTGTGTAGTCTTATTTAAGTGTAATTATATCTACTATATTGGAAAGATCCTCACTAAAATAATGCAGTGGTAAAACAAGCACATGCTCTTCTATTTGGGGCTAATTTTTAAATATCAAGATTGAAAGATCGGATCTCTTTTTACAGAGTGCAAGTATAACAGGGCTCTTCATGTCAGCAACTTTCTGAAGGCTAGATACAGATATTTTATTAATATTTTGACCTCATAAAACATCCCAATGGCATTAAAACACCCATGAAACTTAAACGCAAGTAGTGAGTGAGTCTTATTCCATTTAGCCAGTACTGGCTTTTCAGGTATGTCAGGGTTTTTCAGTGTCCAGATAGCTCGTACTTAAAGATGAGGTTCAAATACAAACCTGCCTTCTTGTTTCCCTCCCTCTTCTTCCTCCCTTTATTTCCTTCCAAACTGCTAGTAATGGTCGGACTTGATGATCTTAAAGGTCTTTTCCAACCTAGTTGATTCTACGATTCTACTCTAAATAGAATATAAACACCTGAACTACCAGTGAGCGTTCACGTCAGGGCTTGCCAGAGAATGAAGCTATTTTGTGTCCCAACAATAGAGTAACAATACAGCCATTTTTCCAAAGAGATTTTCACAGCTGCAGTGGACTGACCCCATTTCCCTGCCTCTGAACCCAGCTCTGCTGCTCTTACAGCCCTGCCTGACCCAGCCTGCAGCCACAGCACAGCTCAAATAAATTAAGCCTGGGCCACATCAACACTGATAGAGCAGGAGAGTTTCCCCAAGCTCCACACTCTTACAGTGCCTCTTTGCAGAGCTGGTTTGTGTAAGTACTAGTCCCAGAGGCTGAAGATGGAGCTAATATGTAATTACCTCCCTAGAAGAGAAATTAGCTTTTTCTGTAGTAGCACCAATAAAGTGCTGTTGTCTGTACCTGGAGAAGGGAAGGGAAGGGAAGGGAAGGGAAGGGAAGGGAAGGGAAGGGAAGGGAAGGGAAAGGAGCATCATGTCATTAGTTCTCATCAGCATACAGATGTACTGTTGGCTAGGAAAGAGTTTTTTCGTGCCTAGAAGTTTGAAAGTTGAAGGAAATGATGCATTACCACAAAGGTGGGTTGCAGGAGCTCATGATCATCTTTGCTCCAAGTTCACGAGAAAAGACTTAGTATTTTCAATAGAATTCCCTTGCTGGACATGTGCCCTGTAAATGGAAACTAAAGCCCTGTCTTTCAGCCTGCAGGCAGGACTGGGTTGGGTCAGGATTGCCTATGAGTGGTAAAGCAAACAGAGGCAACTGTGCATGAAGGATTGTCAGGGCAGAAATTAGCAGGGTACAGACAAAGCACTAAAGAGGCTTTGCGGCTGCTTGTTTCCCCTTTTTTTTTCTTCTTGACTATTTAATGCTTTCCTGAAAGCCTACACTGACAGCACATTGAACTAGTTAGCTGTTAACTATTTGTTCACTTGACAAATGTATTGACTTAATGTGTCCTAATTCAAACCTTGGGCTGCTTGGAGCAAAAAAGAGATCCTGCAGGTCTCTTTGGATTTGTCAAAGAAAATGGAAATGTGCAATTACATTCTAGAAAGGTTATTCCTGTTGAGATTGATTTCTCCATATACAATTAACAGAGCCCTAATAAAAAAGGAGTGGCTTTCTGCAGCTCCTGAAATCACAGCTCTTGAAGTTAATTCTCATTCAAATGGAGATTACTCCCTTAATCAAGATGATAAACATTTCATTCAACACATGGGAGCTGCAGTGCTGGGTGCCCTGATTCTTCATAGCTTTAGAAGATGTATGTGTAATGGGCTGTACATTTCCACAGTATATTTATAGGGTGTGACTGTCAGCTCAGCCGTAGACAGGTATTTTCTGAGGTTGTGAAATAGTGGAGCGAAAATGCAGGCACCTAAAACACCCAATCCTATCTGCCACTGGAAAACATCAGACATATAATTAACCTAAGTACGTCTGGAAAACATGGCTCGCAGCAAAAGGGAAAAGAGACTCCTTTTCCTCCATTTATTCAAAGAAGGTTAAAAGGTGCTTTGTTCATGGGTACCTTGTTCAGAGCCTGTATGAGAAACATATTTTGGATTCTAGGTGGTTCATTCCCACAAACAGAAAAAAGACATAATGAGAATCAGCTCCAGCTGGAAGCTGATGCTAAATAATTCCACATTAAAAAATAAGATAAGGCATAGAAAGGTGACAGGAAAGATGAGTCATGGAACAACATGTGTAGGGTTGTGTGGGTTGAATATTACCAGAAATCTTTAAATCATGGCCAGGTATTATTCTGAAGGGTCTGCTACAGCTGAAACAGAATTTCCCACTCCTGCAGAAATTACTAAGTGGGATCCGGGGGTCTGTGCTGCAGAAGAGATGAGTTAGAGGCAACAACAGATCCTTGTAGCTAAAACCTGACTTCGTGACACCGCTGAAAGTAGGTGTGAATGCAAAATGATACTGCTAACAACAAGCACACGAGGCTTCAAAATCTGATTCATAAACTCCATTGAGCAGGAGATGATATTCAGCACAGTATTCACCCCTCGGGAACAAATGGCTTGATGGGGAGAACAAGAAAACTGCCGGCAAAAGTTGTTTTCAGCACACTGGATACTGTATGTTATAGTGACTGTTTGCCGACATCCACTTTATAAGATATTCTTTCTCTCTGATCCTCTTTCCAAGCACTATGGAAAGGGGAAGTCGATAAAACCTCCACTGCAGTTATAACAGAAGAAGATCAAACAAGAGCCAAAACAAACAGCAGCTGGCTCAACAAATACGAATTTTAGGTAAGGGTCATAAACAACAGGCTGGAACTGTGGATGCTAATAAAGTGAGAGCAAAGGTCAAATGTTGCTTTTTAACAACATGGTTTGGTTCAAAACAACGAATAAAATGAAAGCTTGGTCCATAGAAAACCCCATTTGATTCTGTGAGTAATGCAGACAACTCTTCCTCACCCCAGCAGTCCCTCAATTCCCAGCACGTACAGGAGTGGTGCCTCAAACAAACCAGCAATGAAAAGGCATCTGGGAGACTGAAATTGCTGCCGATCCTGCTGACCAAACTCCCTGTTTCATAGCATTCCTCAGCCTGTTGATTCGCATCTGCGTGCCATCTCTCCTCAGATACACAGATTGTAAACTGTTAGGAGCAAAACCACCTTTTTATTCTTTCTTTGTGCGATGGGTCACACAAAGGAGTTCTGGTCTTGGCTGTGACACTTTGGATCTACGGACACGGTTGTAACAGGAATAGATAGTATTTCACCTTTAATCACTAACATGTGCAGAGCCCCTGGAAATATACAGAACTCACACTGATCCAAGCATTGATGTTTAGGGAAGAGATTGAGCAGATACCGAGGATGTTCATTCATAGCAGGTCAAAGTCCAGAGAAAGTCAGTCCTGGTGAGGTCATTGCTGGAGCTGGTTTCTCCCCCATCTGCTCGTGTGAAGTTTCGGATGCAGCTGTGCAGACACACCAGGGGCAGGATCCAGACTCTCGGCTCCTATGAGTAGCATTAGCCCTCAGATACGTAAAAATAACCCCATTTCATACTTATCACAAGAAAAATCTCATAATTGTCCTAATAGCTCTATAAATGAGTTACCCCATTATTTATTTCTTTGTTTGCCAGTGCAGTAACCTCCACGCAGATGGCCAGGAAATATTTTATCCATCATGTGACATTTGGGGTCTATTGTCAACTTGCTTTCTGCACCACGGAGCAAGCTCAGTTGTGAAACTGGCTACTTGCAAAGCAGAGCAATCTCTGACTGACCCAAAGATTACTTAATTGGTTAGACAAAGTGTAAAAGACCTCGCAAGAGAAACTAAAACTCACTCCAGGAAGCAGTGCCTGAGGTATTCAGGAGGGAGGCTGAGGTCTGGGTCAGGATTCAAGCCTGATGCTGCCACACACAAAGTCCTTAATCTGTCAGTTTTGTGTTGTTTCTGCTACCGGGAGGTTTTACATCTGAAACTCAGAGGCAAAGATGGAGGTAAAGAAAAGCTCTTCTCCAGCTTCCCATGCTCTAATGAGGATCGTGGTTCCCAAATTGTGATGGGCAAATGGTGGAACAGCCATACAACCTCCACAGGGTAACCCACATGGAGCACTGAAAATGATCTCAAACTGGTAGTGGCCACGTTAGAAGGCAAAATTAAGGGGGCAATTTCAAATTCAAGAAAGAAATAATTACAAATGTTCGCTAATTATGTATTGCGTTAATGTTACTCAAACTCCGGGGTGTTTTGAATGACTAAATTATGTTGTGTTGATCTCAAAAACGGAAAACCTGCCAGGCTCACAATGATGACAGAGAGGGAAGGAAGTGCTAAATCACATTAGAATACGACAGTGCTTGGACTGGCATTTAAAATTGGTCTTGCACCTTTGAGTGGAACTAAACTGTGCTATAACCATGTTATGGAACTGTGAATACCTGTATAGGAGCCCAAAGTGGGATATGTCACCATGAGAACTCTGTGTTACAGATGATGCCCCAGAGGCTAATGTATTTTAAAAGGACAGCTCAGACTTTTCCTTCTTACAGAAAGGAAACCACTAATATATGTTCTACAAAAGGATATTTCTGTTTAGGGTTTAAAGCAGCAATGCAGAAGGAAAGTGAAGGGACAGAACCCCTGGCTCCCTGCTCTGTGTGTGGCTCTACCTCTATACCACACTCTCTTCCATACAGTTGTAGTAGTCACGATTTCCTACATACAGATGCAGGCCAAAATGAATTTGTACAGAGCTGTTCAAACCAAAAGGTAATGATTACCTGCAATGAGCAAACAGAAATGAGAGAAATTTCTAGATTAATGTGTTTGTCTCTCATATATGCTGTTGGTGAAATGTTTTCTCAGGGTTTTTTTTTCCTCTTATGCTAAGTTCGGTTCATCTTTTTCACATTGCTAAAGCACAGGATAGGTATTTTTAATTTACTGAGCAGTTAATTCTCTTTGCAACTTTCTGAGACTAACCAATGTAATGAAGATGCACGGAAATAATTTCAGGGAAAACACTTCACGCTTTTGTCACTTCTTCAGTGCTACATGCACATCTCTCAGCTCTTCATGCACATAATGCACATCATAACCTCACACACTGTGAGGTTAAAAGATAGCTGCACAGAAAAGACTGAACTTGACAGGCAGACTCCACGAAGGTCACAGAGCAAGAGAGACTTCAAACAATTTCACATGGCACTCAGGGAAAATACCTTATCCTACTGAATTTTGCCAGGGGGCCACATCCAAGTCCCTTCATCTGAATGCTACCAAAACTGGGAGAAGACTGGATGTAGACATAATCGCTACAAGTGGCCTTTGCTGCCTTTGTGCCTTGGCTTCAGACACAAGCAGCTTCACATTTAGCAAATATTCAGAGATGAGTTTGAAGCACACTGAAACCTGTTTTTTAATGCTGGAGTCTTGCTTCTTACCGATTAACAGTATCTTAGAGCAAAGACAATTCCATCAGCCTGAGGGAGCGGGACATAAAAGGCTAGGTCCTCTCTAGTGCCAATTAGAAGGGCTTCTATGGTCAAATCGTCATTAGAAAAGGAAAGACAGAGGAAAAAGCCAGGACTCGGTGTGCAGCATCCTGCATTAGACCTGAAAGAGAACTGACCTGGCTCACAGCTGCTGCCGCAGGGGGCAGCAAACTGCGCTCACATTAAAGGCACGGCATTGAAAAGCAAAAATGCAAAGAAACCCAAAACCAACCCCCTCAAACATTAAATCACTGGTTTCAGCCACATCGCCGCGTATTTATCAACGGTATTTATTTGTTCTTTTACTGAATTTAAAACTTCAGTATTTACTGTCAATAGAAGTGTACTTCTTTGGGGCTTTTTTTCTTTATTTTTCCATTTACTCCTCACAACTGCATGCGACGCCTAATACACACTACAGGGATAACTGAATTATTAAAAGCTCTCGTTCAAGAGGGCTGAGATGCTGTGAAATACCTGACGGGGCTGATATTACAACTGACATTGTTTCAACTATGCATTCTATTTGGGTATTTATCAAGATTTTTTTATGTATATGTAACCAGAGCTGGGGTTTTTTCCCCAAAAAGAATGAGGAGTTGCTAGGGTTTCAAATCCCAGTGCTGTTTGCCATAGATGCCACCAGTTCTGATATTATATATGCAAGTGTTTCTGTTTGCCATAGCTGGCAATGTTTCTCAGCAGGGGATTTGCAAAAGGAAGTCTAAAAGGGATGTGCAATATTTGCACAAGGACCTCAAATTCAGGCTTTTTAAACTCTGTGACTCCCTGGATTTCAGCCATGCTGAAAAAGGACCTAAATATCCAAATATCAATTAAAAACATTACACAGCATTGGCTCCCAACATGTATCTTCCTGATGTAAATTCGTTGAACCAGTCATTACTGAAGTTAAGAATATTCTTAAATATCTACATCCTTGGAATCCTGAGAACTGGTTTTTCTAAGTTCTCAGCAGGCACTCTGAAAAAGGTTAAGATCCTGCAGATGCTGAACACACGTTTCCTCCTGCTCATACGGATGCTCACACGGATGCTCACGTCATCTTAAAGGGGAGAACATGTGAGAAGTGGATCTCAAGGCTATGATCTTAACATTAATGACTTTAGACTCTCTTTCCAAACTAGCTGATGGATGGAAGAATATTTTAATTGGCATATCATTCATTGGAGGGGAGGGAAAAAGTGACTTTGGAATTCATTCATCTTCCTGTCAGTCCTGTAAGCAGAGAAGCCTTTTCTCCCTTGAACACAGATTTTTCTATCACCGCTGACTTGCCTCATCAGTTGCACAGGTAAAAAAGCATCTCCTACACGGATAACTCAGAATCACCTGTTAGAGGCAGGCCAGCTATCCTTTCACTGTTTGTCAGATTGATGAGTAAAGCTGGGGGTTTATGATATAATGCCTCATTTTTTGCCAGTAGCTTTGCCTTGTTATCAATGTTTGAAAAAGTTGTGGGCTGGAGTTTCAGACACATTTTGGATTTAGTGAGAGAAGGAGATGGAAACACAGATTCTGCTTCCAGCTGAAATGTCCATTCCGAATTCCTTATCAGCACTGAGTGACCTCTGCCATCGTCAGCACCTCCTTCTCCTGTGTCCTAGATAACAAGTTGCACCGAAAGGTGCCCTGCCAGCAACCACAAGCCACAGCTAAAGATTTGTGCTGATTTAATTTGAGAACAAATTCCTCTCAAATGGAGGTGAGCAGATGAAAAAAGAAATCATAATAGGAACCAGGATTCAGGCTGCACTATAGCAGTCACTGCTGCAAGACAGGAAAGCGGCCATATGTTCACGAGTGCAGTATTTGGTGCTTTAATTCTGGTTGGCTCAAGATGGTTAGAAAGCTTTTACAAATGAGGTGAACGAATAAGTCTGATATCTGAAACATAAATCTTGCTCACTTCACTGGGAAGAATGGCTCTGCTAGCTAACTGCATCAGTTTAAACTGAAAACCTGTTAAAAACATTGGACAGGATCTGACAAATTTCAGCCAGGTGGGATAAATCCAGCTTTACAGCAGGATATGACCCACCTGGCATGAATAAAGAACCCCCACATAATGACAAGATCTTCCAGATGCATTCAAGCTCCAAAGAGGATCACTCCTTTCTGCTCATAGAAGTGAGAGAATAAAGTGTTTTAGTGAAATGGAAAGAAAATGTCACCATCAAAATTACCGTAACGAAGAAACTCGTAACAACGCAAATCATTCTCATACTTGAAGCAAAGTTTCCTGCTTGGACGTGATCTCCACTGCAGACAGCATGCTGACATTTACTAATGGATTAGCACATCATTCTGCATCACATCACATGTACCGCAGCAGAACCTCTGGCCTCACACATATGGTAGCTATATGGTATCAGTGTGATTTGCATGAGCACTGCAGCTGTGCTGGCCCTCAGTGAGCTGATGTGTTTGTTAATGCCTATCAGAGGAGAAGGCTGCCCTGCAAGTTTGACCTGGGGGGGGGAGAGGGAATTTCAGCCAATGGAAAAATCCTCATAATAAAGGCAGGATTTATTAGTTTGAGATGTTTGTGAGCTGAATCCTGCAGCTTGTAGCTGGGGATCTCTGCCATGCTCCCCTGTACCCCAGGTTCTAGGAAGGCATTTTAGCTCCTGCCCAGCACTTGCTCCTGATCTGACCACACTGAGAGCAGTGTGGTGACTGCACAGCTTTCATCATAACCACGAGTTCCCAAATCACTAAAACCACGCATCACTGAGCTTAAAAAACATCAACCTAAACCCTAGAGGGCCAGAGTGCCCTACAGGGAAGCACAGCTATGTACTCATCTACGTGTACAGGCTGGGAACTAGAGGAGAAGCTGTGATTAGGACAGTCCTCAGGCAGTGTGCCACCCAGCTGATAGAGATGGAAGGAGGGAGTGAGGCTGGAGTATCCATCGTGTCTTTGTTGAACAGAGCATAGAATCATAGAACCACAGAACGGTTTGAGTTGGAAGGGACCTTTGAGATCATCTACTTCAAATCCCCTGCCACAGGCAGGGACACCTTCCACTAGAGCAGGTTGCTCCAAGCCCCTGTGTCCACCCTGGCCTTGAACACTGCCAGGGATGGGGCAGCCACAGCTTCTCTGGGCACCCTGTGCCAGCACCTCAGCACCCTCACAGGGAAGAGCTTCTTCCTAGTATCTGAATCTCCTCTCTGTCAGTTTAAAGCCATTCCCCCTTGGCCTATCACTACATGCCCTCATAGAAAGTCCCTCTCCAGTTTCCTTGTAAGTCCTCCATAGGTACTGGAAGGTTGCTCTAAGGTCTCCCTACAGTTGTTTTCATCTCACATGGCTAGAGTAGCCCACAGGTTGCTACCAGCAACCAAGCTATATAAATCAGCGCCCTGGGAACAAGGAATTTCTCTTGCAGCCTGAAGTCATTTGCCCAAAGCTTTACCTGAGCTGGAGGATCACTGCTGGAGCACAACCAAAGGGCAGGATTGAGATTTATTAAAGAGCTGAAAGGCTTTTTATTGCTGAAAGTTGAATTCACAGTGCAGTTTCCCATTCGATAAATCCAAGATGTGATACATCTGTAGCTGTCAGTTACAGACACTTCAGGGCAGATTCTTTGGGTAAGAGCACAACACGCTGTACCCCCAACTCTGATCTTGGAAGATACAAAGAATCAGTTTCTCACTCTTTTGTTTGAAATGTGCCTGTCTGTAAATGCTGATTGTAAATTCATTTTCCACGAGATTCATGTTCTCATCCTTCCCCTCCATTACACAGAAAAACAGTATCCAAAAAGCAACAAAGAGCAAAACTGGTCATATGGTGAAGGTGGGATGTAGAATGCATGATGATGGCACACGGGCAGTTCTTGTTACACTGAAGCACAGTCTAAAACCTTTTTTTGCAGTCTAAATCTGCACAGCTCGACTGTGCAGTGGAGTGGGTTTACAGCAGCTAATTACTCATCCCTAGGAAGGAAGGGTTGTTGGAACCATGGAGGAGCAAGTCTGTAGCCTGAAGAACTGGATTCATCCTTCTGACTTCTGCAGAAACTGCTAAAGCAAAGAGCTTAATGAAATAAGGAAAAATTTAGGTAGAAAGCATTGAATTAAGTGTGGGGCAAAGACCTGTTGCATCATGTAGTCCTCCCACCAAGGCAGGGATAGGTACCAAAAGCAATGAATTTTCCAGGAAATTCATTTCACCTTTCATTCAGAGGGAGAATGCGGACAGCTCACAAGCACCAGGGAAGCATTTAGATCTGGTGGGCCTTGATCAATCCTTTAAATGCCCTGGAACACACCTGCAGCCATGGAATTCTGGAGACTGTGCTACACACACAAGAAAGGGGCTTCTGAAAGTGCAGTTGTGGAAGCCCACGTCTGCATTTTCATGCTGAGCTCAGGACTCCCACTGGTGTCTGAAGCTGCTGATGGCAGTTTCACCAGTGGAACACATTCAGGAATTGTCCCCCCAGTGAGCAGCTTTAAATTAACCTGATTAGTTCATCCCAGCGCTTTGACAAATGAGTCTGATTTATTTAGCTCATTTGAAACAAGTTCACTTTAATGAAGTTATTTATATAGCTCTGTGATGCCATTAGCCAGATTACACGCTGTCCAAAGGGCATAATGCATGATCTCATTTCCAGCTTAAACCTCTTCTATTTCTTTCATCCTCTAACTTAAATAGCAGGAGTTCAGAACATATGTTCTTCCTTTTTCTCTCTAGATGGTAAGAAGTCTTCTGACAGCTGCCAGGTAGTATCACCAGCTCATTTAGTCACTTCTTCTCTAGTGTCGAAAATCAGATTAGAATATGAAACATATTTCTGCTAATTCACATGGAAATACAGGCCTGTTCAAGGTCCAGAATCATATCACCCTGTCACATTTGGAAATGGATAGTGTTATCCTGACCACTGCCATTTAAGCTGCCAAATGTGATTTACTGCTTTGATTGCTCCTGAAGATTTGATTGTTCATCAGTTTTTCACATCTGTGATAGGAAAAACCTGTATCAGGTGTGGCTCAGGTTTCAAGTCCTACCCTGCAATGAATTTTCCATGAGAACAACTTCTTGCACTCGTGTTCAACCTCCCCAATGTGAGTGTATGGGCATAGAAGTCCACTCTGTAGAGCACTCGGCATGTCTGAGCCTTGCTCTGAACAGGAAAGAGCTCAAGATGAGGGACATGGGCACTTCAAATCACCACTGAGACTGGGCACTGGCCCTGGGTATAACCTTGCACTGAGACTCCTTGATTCTTTGCGACTTCAGGTGGAATTGCAATTAGCAAGATCAATGCATCTGAAGAACTCGGTCACACAGGACTGGGCTGACGTTACTCATGTTATTTATTAAGTGCTGAGTTTGAAAACTACTCCCTGAGGCCCAGATACACTTAAGCATTAGAGGACTCTCCCTGGTGCTTCTGATGCAAATGTAGATGTTTCTCTAGATGCTGGAGGAGAAAGGAAAGTGTCCCTGGAGATTCCTTGCCTGCCTACTTCAGTCTCTGTCTCGAGTGTGAGGCATCCACCAGGAAATGCTAAGCACCTGCATTCTGAAAGGACCCATCCATTGGCCATCACCTCAGAACAAGTTCCTAATGAACTGTTTTCTTATGGAAAGGGAAGAATGTGAGAGGGGCGCCAGGGCTCACTTCTTTTTGCATGGGATCTGCTCCCTCCCTTCTAACGCAGAGCCTGACAACAAGCCTGGGGTAGGAATCCTGATGCTTACCTGGGCAGGACAAAACAGGGGTCTCACACCCAACTCCCTGGAGTGCGCAGGACTTTTACCCTCACTGGAGGAACCTGAGACTACTGACTGAAATCCTTGTTTGGCTCCAAGTGTGCTGGCTGCTGGAATAGGGTCTTTCTTTTCTTTGGTGCTCCTGGTCTTCAGCTGCAGCATTTTCAGCTGCTCTCCAAGAATAAGGGTGCAGGGTCCTCTCAAGCAAAGCAAGGCGATGTCTGGAGAGTTTAAGCACCTCTTAGACAGCAGTTCTAGAAAGCAGATGAGGCCTATTACTGATTTTTTGGTATCTTTTTAGACCTTTGAATTTAGAGATTAAATAGGTTGATCCCACCCTTCACTAATTCTTCCAAATATTATTCTCTTTTTTTTTTTTCCAAAAGAAAAGGGTTTGGGCTGGTGGTTTTTTGGGGGTTTTTTGCCAGAAAGAAACCACTGAGAGAAACTTTTAATCACACTGTACCTTGCAAGAAAAACAATCAGAAATGGGCCACACTATCAAGTGAGATAAAAAGAACCATTAAAAACTGGGTCAGAAGTGACCCTCAGATCTTGTTTAGGTTGTCTCTGGTGTATCTACTTATAGGAACTGCGGGCTACTGTTAAAGGGAGGCTGCAAGACCAGGATGGGCCCAAAAGGCAGGTTTTGTAAGCACAAGAAAATGCTACACTGAGGGGAATAATGCCATGCATAGGTTTTCTTCCAAAGGAAAGATTTGGGTTTGGAATTGAGTTCTGCCTGCCAGCTCTGTGCTAATCCAAAGAGACAAAAATAAAACTGGCTGACCTGCTTAGATAGTGGAAGTTGGAAGCAGAACAAAAAAAAAGGAGGAGAAGAAATTAATTTCATAGTAAAACAAATATAGGAACAAACCAGAATGAAAATACAAAGTAGATGCTGCTTGTTCACATCCCCTCTGAGGGGAAGCTGGCTCCCGGCTCCTGCATGTATTGCAGCACCATCTGCCAGCAGAGAGGAGAATTACACGATAAATAGTACATTTTGCCTGAAGAAAACACTTTGTCCCTTTCAAATGCACGGGGAGGGGGTTGTCATTGCTTTCATGGTAACCAGCATTTGGCAAACACTGCCAAAAAAGCTGGTCCTATATGAAAGCTAAATCAACCTGCAGCTCCAGAACAGTATGTGTTTTTCCAGTGTGAAATACATCACTCTCCTCCCACTGCTCCTCAGAGAGTTCAAGACCATGACCATACAGCCCCAGTACTGGAATTTCATGGGTGATACAGGCCAAGAAACCAGCGCTTGACCCTCATGTTATCTCTCCCTCCCTGCCCTACACAGCTGGGCTCCCCTGCCCACCCATAGCCTCTGCACACGACCTGTGTACGATGCCCAGCAAAGTATTTGTCCACTTTTCCTTCCCTCCTACAGCAAGAACTAAATTTTGCCACCCTGTCCTCATGCCTCCTCCTGCCATCAGCACCTTTGATTTCGGTGGCACACAGTAAGTCGCTTCCCAGCTGGGATCCATCTGCTCCTCCCATCTGCTCTGTCCTTCTCTCCCTTCCCTTCCGGCAGGGACTCTGTGAAACCTTGTTCCTCCTCCTCTTCGACTGTCCATACAGCTTACAGAAAGCAGTTGCTCCTTCCTGCTCTCCTGGATATCCCCTCCAGCCACCAAATCCTTTATGGACACTGAATTGCACAGCTCCCTTCCTGCTACACTCACAGCAGGAAGAATGCATCACCCCAATGCTGCTGCCCGCTCAGACCCATGTAGACCTTGATGGCAGCCTGCCCTCCTCTCACTGGCTCTGGGACTGTTCCTTTTTCTTCTTCGTATTTAGCTATATCAACACAAACATTGCTAGTCTTAGGCTAGGTTCAGTGGTATGGCCCTATCTATGGGGAGAGGTGGGCACCCCTAGATGGCAACCAGAGGGTCAGTGTGCTTGTCCATGCAGCGTAGGCTGACTGTGATCATAATTTAAGTGTCTTAATAGAGGTTTCAAGAAAAAAAGAAAGGAAAATGCCCTCCTTCCCCACTCCACAGACCATGTACCTAGGCTCCTGAACACATTGGTATGCTCTATTTTCCAGGACTCTGACAGCAGGCATTCAAAACGTATCACAAAAGGCTTTCGAGGCAGGTCACTCCATTACAGCCTCACTCAGGTGCAAGTGAGGAAATACCTGAGATTGTCACCAAAGGCAAGGTCTCAAAATGAGTGACTGCTCTCTACAGGATTCTTCCTAGGCCGGGCCCCGGGGTAAGTGTTTTCCTCTGAGGAGATCCCCTCTGCAGCAGAGAAGCCACACAAGCTCACACCATGCTCTGTTACTTTCCCTGGCACCTCCCTCATGGCAGCTCCCCAGAGCCTGAGCAATCTTCACAGCCAGCACCTACCAAACTGTGAATGAATGAATGAAGAAGTATGATATAAATACTAGTTTGTTTATATATAAAAATATATTTTGATATAAATAACAAATATATTTGCTAGACCCATATGTGATCAGACACATATAAAGATAGAAACCCATGTAGATATCAACAATCTCATAAACAAACAGGAAGCACAATGTTAGCAGCACAGTGCAGTGAGGAGTGGTATTTTTGGCTCTGGGTTTGTTTCCTCCAGCCTGTGTCAACTACTGCCTTCACTGGTCCTGGCAGTCCTGGGGTAATGGTTGGACTTGATGATCTTAAAGGTTTTTTCCAACCTACTTGATTCTATCATTCTGTGACTCAGAAATACCCTGCCCTAGAGAATAACATCTCTATATCTGCAACAACAAAACACAGTTCCTCAGGAAAGAATGGAAAAACCCATGTACAAAGGCTTAGTCAGGGGATAATCCACAAGAGAGTGCTCTGCGAAGTGGCCTTTTGCTCGGAGCAAAATTTTTGTGACTGCCATGAAGATGCATTTTTGGAATGTGAATCCTGAACTGCTGCTCAGCACTCCAGTGCCTGTCAGTGTGACTGGGAATGGATGGAGTTACCGCAGTGGACATTTGGTGGGTCACATCATGGTTGAGCTCTACCAGCCCAAAGTGAGAGAGAGCATCTCACACTAAGTGAGCACAACAGATAAATACATGCCACCAAATGAGGAGCTGTGGATTGCAATGACCTGGGAAAAAAGGCACCATCTGTGACAGCATCTCCCCATGAAATTGCAGACAAGAACAGTAAGCCAGTCCAGGGTCTGAACTGGGAGCAGTGCACCAGACTGCTTTAAGCAAGGCACACCTTACATACTAAGGCAAAGAAAGACTCTTCCCCAGAGAGCACCAAAGCTTCTTCTGATGTCAGTGCAGAGACATACAAAGACCTCCCCACACCACTGAAATCAGTAGCTCCTTCTGCATTTAACCATTTAATACATAGCGCAAGCCTCCAGAAATCAAAATTCTTGAGATCCACACCCTTTCTGTACCACATGGAGTGGAAACCATCTTTCCTCAGAAGCAGGAGGCACAATGGGGCAGGGTTTGAGCAGCAGGGGTCTGCAGGTGCCCTGCATGGCAGGAGGCTATGGCCTGCACTGCACCAGCTCTGAAACCCCTGAGGATGAGCCACTGTGTACCAAAACACTGGCTGGTCAGGGAACTATGTGGAGCATCTGCTCAGGCAGATCTGAGAAAGCAAAGCAGCTGCAAAAGCAGGAGATGCGGGTAAAGAGACAGCCAAGGAGATGTGTAGCTGGAGATGCTCCATGCCAAGGAAGTGCACTCCTGACACCATGTTATCATGAGGAGCTGAGACGTGTCACTTCATCTGTGCTACCCACCCCTCCCTGCAACTGCTCCACCAGCCTTTCCCATCCTCCAGCCCTTAGCTGCACACCACTGTGGATTCCTGTCTCCCTGACTTGAGACGCAGAAGGCAGTAAACGACATGGTCATACCCCAGCCCAAGGATTTGATCATATAATCAAGATTTACAATTTTCTCTTCCACCTACATCAAAATCTGCTCCAGGGCTTCCTATATTGATTACTACTCCTCTCTGTCACTTCATATTTACACCATACTAACTCTTCTGGGTCAGTTCAAAAGCAAGCTGCTAAGGCCAGCCACACTCCTCATCTTGCCATCATCCACCCTGCCCACTTCCCAGTTCAAGGCCTTCTACATCTTGCATTTTGAATCTTGCAGAATAAGATTCTTCTTCTATTAAGAAAAAGCATATATGCCAAACTTTCAGTCTTCTGTACCTTCTGTTGCCTCCCATGTAATCAGATTTAGGATTATTAAACTCATGCTTTGCCTTTGGGATTTACAGTGGGTCATCAGCATGCTGATAATCCTCCATCTCTCATCTTCTTCTTACCAAGCAGTGCCACAGTCTCACTTTTCCACTAATGCCCGATGAGGAGCGAGCGTGCTGCAGAGAGCAACGCTAATTTAGCTTTAACTTCAACCCAGCAAAGGGAGAAGTTCCGTCTCCGGGATGCAACTGGTGGGTCCAGAGCACATTGCAGTGGAGACACCTGGCGGCTACCCAGGAACAGAGGTCCTCTGGAAGAAAACTCTATGGATGGGTGAAAACCTGACTGCTACTTTAGAAAGGGGATGGTTAGGTCCATAGCAAACTCCGTTTGATTCTTTCATCAACTTACGTAGGTATATATGCATGTAATTTTTCCTTTAACATCAGATAGGACGCATGAATCTCACTTACTCCACAGAACACGAGTCTGTTACAGAGTAAGATTTCATCCTTTTCATGAAACACCAGAGAACTTCAGTCGCTGCTTTTTCTATGTGTACCCTGAACTTTACATAAATTAAATGTTCCTGAGTGTGGGTATCATGTATCCGTAAGGAAAGTAATATTATTTCCATTGCACAAACAGGGAATGGGGCACAAACGGAGGTCATAATCCCAAAACTGTGCAAAGCATCTTGCAGATCTGTGACCAGACAGGGACGTACAACTCCTGGTGCCCCTGTCTACAGCTTATCATCTTCAGATCTCACTACAACACGTCACCAAAACAACACCACAATGTAAAAGGACATGTACGTACATAAGATAAAAGCAGAATAAGGAGAAAGACTTTTATACCCAGCATGAAAAATGCTCATAACTGAGGGGATAACATATGGGGTGAACAAGCCTGGCATGGAGGGAGTCCTCTTTGTGTTTGCTGCTTATTACATGAGTTCTTCCTAGAAATTTTCACATTGTAAGGACTTATATTAAATGTCAAAATCATCACTTTCTGTACAGTCTGAACTCAGCCTCCTGATGAAGTGTTTTGGTACAGCTCAACCAAGTGATATTCTTTCATTTTTAAAGCAAGCCCATAGCTACCTTGAAAACAAAACAAAGAAACAAAACGGAGATGTACTTCAATGAAGGCAAATATAAGGTCAATGCTTCATTTGCTGCAAATATTGGGGAAAAAAATCCGGGAGCTGCAAGAGATCATGGCTGGTGAGTCCAGCAGCGAACTATACCTGTGCTTTGGCCAAGCAGTGCCTAAGGAAACAAACTATTCCCTGGAAGTGAACTACTGGATGTGGAACTTGAGATCCCTGAGGTTTGATGTCCAGAAAGACCAAGTACTCAGACACGAGTTAATCTGAGTGTGCTTTGACCAAATCAGATGCTACAAATCCTGCTTTCAGCTCCTTATCTCAGCTACTTTCTTGTCCCTGCCATGCATTTCATCTCCATTCTTTCACCACCGTAATTTTATGTGCTGTTATCCCCTCCCTACCCTGTCCTGTCTCCCCGTTACAATTCTGAGTCTTAGCCCATTTCCACATCCCAGCTACAAGCCTTTGTTTCATAGGTGCAAATCTCCACCTTATCTTCATGACTATGTTTTCAATCTAGAGTAAGAGACAGCAAAACTGAGCTTTGCTGCACCCTCTTCCACAGAAGCTCCCTGGTAAGAGCCACGCAGACAGGACACTGTCCACCCCAGTATCTCAAAGCTGTAGCATGCTCATGGCAAACACAGTGACCTGAAACCTTACGGGCCAGATGCAGTTGCCCCACCACGGTCATCTAGCTCCACAGCTCCATCTGTGATATCCTAGACTAGATGGGGCATCTCTCCTGCCTTGCCTCCCTCCAGTTGCTGCTGCAGAAGCACACAGGGCTCCCCAGTTGTACTGCCCAGTCCCCTGCAGGCGTTTTGGGTGTTTTAAGGTAACAAAAGGCACCAAATGTTTAGGACAACTCAATCCTGCTGGCAAACAATCAGAAGAGCCCTTCCCAAGGCTTCAGGATCCCTACAGCCCATGAGGAAGGTTTGCAGGTAAGCTGCTCGGAGTGGGACAAGGGCACATTTTAAAGCTCACAAAGTCTGTGGAAAGACGTGGCTGGAGGTCCACCAGGCAAGTGAAGTAGCCAAAATGGGGCCTTGTGGTTGAAGTACAATACAATTAAGTTTTTACACATAAAATTGTGGGCAGGGGATTCTGCTCACCCTCTTGCCCTTATCTGTCTGGCTTGCCTGTGAGGGGGCTCAGCAGGGAACATATTTTTGCCAAGGGTCACAATGGTTGCAGGCACCCAGTCCATGAGCAGCAAGCACCAAGAGCTGCGCACCGCTAAACACTTGTTTATTCTCAGCTTTATTGCAGACTGGTTTGGGTTGAAGGGACCTTAAAGCTCATCCAGTCCTACCCCCCTGCCACGGGCAGGGACACCTTCCACTAGAGCAGG
>NW_009937867.1:31464-31674 GCF_000696875.1 Nestor notabilis
AGCGAGGCCTCCCAGGAGCAGGGCAGAGGGGCTTCGACCTGCTGGTCACGCTCCTTTTGACGCAGCGCAGGACACGGTCGGTTTCTGCGCTGCGAGCAAGGCTTATTTTTTATCCATAATATTCCCTTTTTGCTTCGTTTTTCCCTCAGGTCATTAGGCGAGAAACACAGGCCCGAGCCCCGCAGAAGCGCGGCTGCGAAGCGCGGCTCC
>NW_009937868.1:0-3653 GCF_000696875.1 Nestor notabilis
ACCAAGTTGAAGATGGTCATTAGTGGAGTCCCTATCTTCGACTTAACAGAAGGAAAAGAAAATACCATTTTTGGCTTACGTGTTCTACGTTCTTGTGGCACTCGTCAGTTTAGCATCCGCTTAGTTTGCAAGTTATGTTTTCTATTTGCACTGTCCTGTTCTGTGGCAAAGTGCCGCACTCCTGGCAGTGCAGCAGAATGGATAAGCTAAAACTCAGATTGACAAAAGTGCATCCCTCTGGATCAGTAGAGAAATACTGTTGTGATGGACATTTGCAGAAGTCTAATAGTGTAGACCTAATGCTTTCTTACAGTTTGGGCAGTGAATTCTGCCCATTTAACTGCGATGGTAAGAACAGTTCAAAGAAACATCACATTGTCATTGCAAAATGCTTAATTGTATTTGCCTGTATTTATGCTGTGCTCCACTCAGTAGTATAGAGGCAATGCTGTTCGTAAGAAGTTCTGGAAAGAAAGTATTTCCTTGATAATTTATGGTCAGAGAGAGATCAACCTCTCCACAGGCAGTGAGGGCTGGACTCCCAGGAACATTTCTGCTGCACACTGTAGCTTCATGACAGTCTGCAAAATCTGCAGTTAGCCTGTTCTCAGCAGACCTAGGAAGTCTAATTTTTTTTTCTGGGCTTGGAGAGTATAGCATTGCGTGCTGTTATCTGATGGAAGACAGTGTATTTGATCCATGGCAATGTCAGAGAGAGACTCTGGAGAATGACTCTGGGAGGGAAGAGTCTGAAATAAGCAAATAAGATAAAAGAAGATACAAAGACCCCTCTTATTAACCGTATTTTCTTATAGAGGTTTTCTAGAGTATTTATCATTCTATTCATTTAGTCATTTTAGTTCTAGCTGTTCAGTTGGAACTGGATGATCTTAAGGCCCTTTTCAACCCTAACCATTCTATGAGTCTGTAAGATCATAATGTTATGATTAACATTGTCTATTTGAACTTCAGTAAAGCATCTGGCACTGTCCCCCACATTATTCTCCTGGGGAAACTGGCTGCTCATGGCCTGGATAGATGTATCCTTTACTGGGTGAAAAACTGGAGGGATGGTAGAGCTCAGAGAGTGGTGGTAAATGGTGTCACATCTAGTTGGTGACTGGCCACTTATGGTGTTCCCCAGGGCTTGGTTTTGTGGACAATCTGATTTAATATCTCTGTTGATGATCTGGATGAGGGGATCGAGTGCACCCTCGGTAAATCAGCAGACAACACCAAGTTGGCTGGGAGTGCTGATCTGCTGCACTAGGAAGATAGGAAGGCTCTGCAGAGAGATCTGGACAGGCTGGATCTGTGGCAAACAGTATGAGGTTCAGTAAGACAAAGTGCTGGGTCCTGCACTTGGCCCACAACATCTCCGTGCAATGCTCCAGGCCTGTGGAAGAGTGCCTGGAAAGCTGCTCATGGAAAAAGACCTGGAGGTGCTGATTGATGGAGCTGAACATGAGCCAGCTTGTGCCCAGGCAGCCAAGAAGGTCCACATCATCCTGGCCTGTATCAGCAATAGTGTGGCCAGCAGGGCCAGGGCAGTGATCATCCTCCTGCACTGGGCACTGGTGGGGCCACACCTCGAATCCTGTGTCCAGCTCTGGGCCCCTCAATACAAGAGAGACATTGAGGTGCTGGAGCAGGTCCAGAGAAGGCCAATGGAGCTGGTGAAGGGTCTGCAGCACAAGTCTTATGAGGAACAGCTGAGGGAACTGGGGTGTTTAGTCTGGAGAAGAGAAGGCTCAGGGGTGACCTTATCACTCTTTACAACTACCTAGAAGGAGGGTGCAGAGAGGAGGTGGCTGGTCTCTTCTACCAAGTAACAGGTGATAGGGAAGTGAAAACAGCCTCAGGTTTCACCAGGGGAGGTTTATAGTGGATATACGGAAAAATTTATTCACCTAATGGGTGATCAGGCGAGTGCTGGAATCACCATTCCTGGAAGTGTTCAAAAAACATGTGGACAATGCCCTTAGTGCCATGGTTTAGTGCTGGACTTGGCAGTCCTGGGGTGCAGTTGGACTTAATGACCTTAACAGTCTTTTCCAACCTACTTGATTCTATGATTTAAAATGTAAAATTTTAACAGCATAAATAAAATAGCAGGACAACTATTTCGCTTGTCAAATATCAGTATGTCACAACCACAACTATAAGCATTTCATCACGTAATTATTTATCAGATGTGTCAGCAACAATGGCTCAATGACCAACTGGAGACTGGTAACAGATGGTGTCCCTCGGGGATCGGTGTTGGGACCTGTCTTCTTCAACATCTTTGTTGGTGACATGGACAGTGGGATTGATGCGCCCTCAGCAAGTTTGCCGATGACACCAAGCTGTGTGGCTCGGTTGATACGCTGGAGGGAAGGGATGCCATCCAGACGGACCTGGGGCTGATCCCAACCTCATGAAGTTTAACCAAGCCAAGTGCAAGGTCCTACCCCTGGGTCAGGGCAATCCCAGGCACAGCTACAGATTGGGCGGAGTAGAGATTCAGAGCAGCCCTGTGGAGAAGGACTTGGGGGTGTTGGTTGTTAAGAAACTGACATGAGCTGGCTTCAGTGTGCACTCGCAACCTGGAAACCAACCGTATCCTGGGCTGCATCAAAAGAAGAGTGACCAGCAGGTCAAAGGAGGTGATCCTGCCCCTCTACTCTGCTCTCTGGGGACCCCACTTTGAGCACTGTGTGTAGTTCTGCTGCTCTTAACATAAGAAGAACATGAAGGTGTTGGAGCAAGTCCAGAGGAGGGACACAAGGGCTGGAGCACCTCCTGTATGAAGACAGGCTGAGAAAGTTGGGGCTGTTCAACCTGGAGAAGAGAAAGCCGCGGGGAGAACAAGTATCTGAAGGGAGCCTACAAAGATGCTGTGGAGGGACTCTTCATCAGGGACTGTAGTAATAGGACAAGGGGGAATGGCTTTAAACTTAAAGGGGGGAAGTTCAGGTTAGATATGAGGAAGAAGTTCATTACTGTGAGGGTGGTGAGGCACTGGAATAGGTTGCCCAAAGATGTGGTAAATTCTCCTTTCCTGGCATCATTCAAGTCTAGGCTGGACAGAGTATTGTACCACATGTTCTAGGGTGAGGTGTCTCTATTCATGGCAGGGGCATTTGAACTAGATGATATTAAGGTCCTTTCCAACCCAAACCATCCTGTGATTCTATGAGCAGTGATATCTGCAACTAGATCAGGTTGCTCAGAATCCTGCTTAATCTGACCTTGAATGTTTCCAGGAATGGGGCATCTACCACCTCCCTGGGATACCAGTTCCAGGGTTTTACCACTCTCATCACAAAAAATTCCTTCAATTTTCTACCAATTCCTTCCAATTTCTACCCTCTTTCAGTTTAAAACCATTACTCCTTGTCCTATTGCAACAGGTCCTACTAAAAAGTCTGTTCACATCTAGCTTGCAAGCCCCCATTAAGTATTGAGAGGTCACAATCAGGTTTCTCCAGAGCCATGTCTTCTCAAGGCTGAACAAGTCCAACTCTCTCATCCTGTCTTCACAGGAGAGGTGAACCAGCTCACTGATCATCTTTGTAGCCCTCATCTGGGCCCACTCCAAGAGGCCCATGTCTTTTCTATGCAAGAAAACGAAATGCTTTCCCAAAAAATACATAGCAAATCTGTGAAAC
>NW_009937868.1:4109-15513 GCF_000696875.1 Nestor notabilis
TCCCTAGACATGCACCACTGGCTCCTGCAAGAGACAGGGTCCAGGCCTTGACAAAGCATTGGTCTAACTCAGGACAGCTGTTCTTACATTCTCATTTAGGCGTAAGAGAGCAGTTTTGCTTCTCTTTTTTTTTTGTTTTTTTTTTTGTTTTTTCCTTTACATGTCCTTTAGCCCATGGAGAAAAAAAAAATGGTTTAGAAGGTTTGGAAGCTTTTGTTAACAAGAAAATAGGTTAAATCTTGCAGATTTTCTGTAACATCAGAATATTCCTTCCATAATCTCCTGTTCTTCCTTCCTCCCTCCCAGCTCTAACGCACAGCTGCCATACTTGCAACATTTCAAAGAATATTTTCAGGTCCCTTCAGGTTCTAGTTCCTGTTAAAAAAAGAAAAAAAAGAAAGAAAACCTAAATCAGAAGCAGTTCAACATCCCCAAGAGGAACTAAAACCTCAAAAAAAGCCTCAGCCACCTCTGAAATACCCCTGAATGCAGCATCAGTGTGTTCAGAGGATGAGACAGCATGCACACTGTCTTCCTCATGTAATGGGTACATACATGGATGATGCACTGTTTGGCTGTGTAGATCATTTCTGTATTTCCTCTCCACCTGAACAGTTCAGTCAGGTACATGAAAAGTCCTTCCATTTTCCTTTCCTGAAATGGTAGTCACTGAAGTGGCTTCCACAGAACTCAGTGAATTAGCAATTGAAAGGAAGAGTCAGATGCTTCACTGGTAATAATGGCGAAGCTCTGCTGTATTCAGCTGCTGAAGAGGAGTGGCAAGCATGCCTGTGTATGTAACAGTACTCTTGTGTGATCGTGAAAAATGGAAAATTACAAGGATGAATACCAATAGAGAAAATACAGAAAATACAGAATGAGGGGGAATGAGAGCAGCAGCAACATAGCCATGCAATGGAATCTTTTCTCACTCCATTTTTACTACTATGTCAGTAAGATTTATTATATGGGTAAAATTATAGGGATTTGAACTAGCTTCTTAGCATGAGAGAAACCTTCAGCTTGAAACGATCCACAGTAAAGTTCACAGAGAAATTCACACTCAGATGCATGCCACATGTCACTGGCCAAGGTGAAGACACGGCAGCTGTACCTTCCAGGCAGAGTCCACATCCATAGTTCAGCGCAAACACTAAGATTAAGCCAAACTATGTATGGCTTTTAAACTATGACTTTCAGAATTCATTAGTCAGAAATCTCAAAGCAGCTGAAAATTCTCTATGCCCCTGTTATATTAATCAGTTATGCTCATTAACCCATCCTATACACTCAGCCTCTTGAATGCAAAGTAGAGCACCAGCATGTCCACCCACATGGACATGAGCCCTTACAAGCTTTACTGAGTGCTCTTCTCCAGGGTACGTTGACAGGTCTGTAAAAAGAAAGACTTTGGACTACTCCCAAGGAGAATACACCAAATGGGAAAAGTAAATAGTGAGAAAAACTCACAGAAATTATTTTTCAGGCTTTTAAATGGGCATGTTCTCTGTTCTTCCTAGATATAAACCCTAGAAAATTTAACAGAAAGGCAATGTAATTGGTCTCCCATATTTTTTTAGACAGTCGACATACCTGAAAAAGATGAGATTGCTGTGCTAACAACAGGATGTGTTAAAATCATAAAGAAGAGATTATGCAGGCTACTTAGTTTTATGAGTTCAAAAAGTAATTTCTGCATGACTGTTCTGGTGCCATCCCCACTGAATTATGTAGAGCTTAAAAGCCTCTAAAAGTCTTTTAAAAGCACATCTTTCAAGTTAGTAATTTTTCTTAATCAGTTTTCAGACAGCTCTAAGTCATTCTGACCTATATAAAAATAACTAGAAAGAGTGAAATTTTCTATCACTCCTGTTCAAAATCGGTTTAATTCCACTGAGTTCAGAAGAATCATTCAGTTTAAAATTAGTGGTAACAAGATCATAAACAGAATCATTGTCTTTTGATTTATTTATTTGAAGTGAAGAAAAGACCATTTCCACACTGATGTGGAGGGGAAACTTTTCAGCAATGAATGGAGAAAAATGGGAGTTTATTTTCTCTTTTGTTTAAAAATGGTTAAAATGTGTCCAGATGGCTCCTGTTAATAAACAGTGAAAATTTTGATAGCAAGCATTCAAAGAATGACTAGTAAGACATTGTAATGGGATATGTATATATATAAAAAATATATGGTCTTGAATATGAAGGATGGCAGTACTGTTTTGAGGGATCTGAAGTCAAACAAGAGTTCTCAAGGGAAAAAGACCATCATTTTTGATCACTTTTAGTCCAGTTCCTGCTATTCCTTTTCAGAGGAAAGTTCAGAACCCTTATCCCTGCTGCAAAGTAGCAGTGATCAAATTAATAAACTTATTTTAACAGCCCAAATTGATGAGATGGTGCCAACATCTGCTTCTAGTTACACTTCTGGAGCCACAACAGAATTATGGAAAAATGATAACTCATATAAACTACTGTTGATGTTAGTTCACAGTCAATAGCTAATAGTTCACAGCTAATAAAAGACAAACAGGAACAGTGTTTGGTCTTTGGAAAATTAGGCAGGCTTCTTCCATAAACTTCCTGTTGTATGGAATGAGATTTGGCTTCATTCATGGTTGTTCAGCTGATTACATATGGACTTCTTCATAGATTTCTTACTTGCAGTACTGAGAGTGTAAATGAAGAAAGGTTCCCTCCGCTTCAACACTGGCAAAGAACTATAGAGAAAGAGAAAGAAATTCTATGTTAGTGATTTTCCTGGGAGTGCCAGGGACAGCCCAACTCTTCTATCATGTTACCATTACATAGTATTTATCTTTTCATAGGCAATATTTGCTAGCAATACTTCACAAGACTTTTCCCTTTCAAAGCCACAACATCTGGGAGTTTTTAAGAGGAAATGGCACAACAAAAAAGATGGCCACTTACCTTTTCTAAAACAATGTAAAACATGGAATGGAAAAAGCTGAGATCTCACTGATGGGGACAAATTCCGTCAAAATTCTGAACACCATTTTCTTTCTCCACATTTATCCTTTGATCACTAAAAGTACCATTCAATATTTTTCTCTTTGATACAATTACTGACAAATTGTGGGACAGGCAATGTAATTGACCAGGAAAGTATTTGATACCAAATTTGTACTTTTTAACCTTTTAGTAATTATTTCCATTGCATTCTATTGCATTATTAATATTTATAGTAGTAAAAGCAACATTAGGATGTGTAACAGATGTAAAACTTCTTTCATGCCTGTTACCTGTTAGAGATCAAATATAGCCGCATTGAATGAAGATGAAATTTTGCTGCCTGATGTGGGGTAGGGATCTGTTGAGTATCTTCCGTGCATCTGCCAGGGTCATACCCGAGCCATTTTGATGTTACTGGTATTGGAATGATGCTAACTGGGAATGCAGTCAGCAATGAGATGCTCTGCCATTACCTTTTTAGACCTGCCCATCAGGCTCCAAAGCTCCAGAGAAACTGAATCACAGTATTTGCAACACATTGCTGAGATACTGTATTTTAACAAATAACCATGCATCAGCCTGCATGCAGAAACTGACTGCATATGCTTTCAGAACTGGAGGCAAACAACATGTATAGCACTTCAGCTTCAATTTCTTTTGCTGAATTCTTTAAATTTTTATATGTGTAAGATCACATCTGCACTACTAAATTTTCAGTTTCAAACACACATTAGTTCTTTCTAGCCAAATTTTGTGGCAGCAGTTCAGCAGCATTTTTGGAATCCTTGTTTGTTTCAATGAGACTTGAGTTCAAAAAATCTACCCCTTATTTCTGTTGCTTTGCTGGAAATTGCAAATTGTTAAGCTCTTTCATAAATCCAGTCTTCTGTATTTTGCTTAAAGAAGATACAAATAGATAGTGGACTAGTTCTAATGGTGCCAGTAGCCTGAAGCTGTAATAGTCTAAAATAACCCTATGGAAGCCTATGATACTGTGACAGAAAGGTCTTCAGTTTTTCCAGATGAATCAGGGACAGTTACTTCCTTTCACAGGTGCTTCTCAGAACCCACATAGAATCAGATTTTCAGGATGTTGTATCTGCACTGCAGGCATGAGGTGATCATTGACTACAATTTAAGTTTTTCAAGGTCAAATAAAAGTTTAGCTGGTAATTTACATCAACAGAAAACTCCGTTCTTAATAGCAAAGTCTTTTAAAGCCTTTTCTAAATTTTGGCAGTGGTACACTCTATGCTGCAGGCTTACTACGTCTTCACAGCAGGTCATATATTTTCCTTTATGCTCAACTGAGTGGAGCTAAGATCAGTTTTTAGGTCTGTAATAATACTGCTGTATTATCCATCGTTACTGTCACAGGCAAGGTGGATAATTGTTTGGTATTTTAGAGGTCCTGGAGTTACAAAACTAAATATTTTTCTCAAAAATTTATTACTATTTACTACTTACAGGGTATTTGTGTGTATCATTTCCATGAACAGAGGCATATGCACAACCACCAGCATACAGACATACTCAAACCCAAATAATAAACTATTTGTTTCGTGCGAGTGGTTGCCTCACAGGAGAATTTGGTCACTCCTACGAATAATTGTGAAAGGAAAATAATAATGAAAGGCAGATTTCTGTTACCTAAACAAAATTTATATTAAAATACAATAAGGCTACTTTTCATGAATATAAAGTACATTAATAATTCAGCTAAAATCATGAAGTTCTTATGCTCCACTACATAAAAAAGGTGAACTACAAAGCTGACCTAATTCTTAGAGATAGGTCTTCTACAAGAATATGCTTTGTGTATACCAAAACAGATTTGCTCTTGTGTTTTCTTTTCTATAAAATAACTAAATTTTTTATCAAGATATTTTTTGCCCAGCAAGGTCATTGCTTTTTCTGTGTGTGAACAGGGGACAGAATTTACATTGTCACACAATGCCCTTTCTACAGTGAATTTTTTGCTTTTTCTCCTCAGAGTGATACCGTCAGTTTCTGGAGAGATTTTCGCCTTGGAGATAACTCTCTGGAATAGTTATATAAATGCCTTGATGAATTTGGACACTTTTCATTGGATCAGCCAATCAGCTATTCTATATTTGACTGGGTCTGCAAGGTGTCATGGTTAAATATGCTTCAGCTCAATACCTAGTTAGAATTTACACATGCTGACTGAAAATTGTTGGATTACATCTTCTCAACTCATACACATAACCAGAATGGTATTGTTTCAAAGTGACCAGGCACTATGGACCCAGTAGGCAACATGTAAAGGAAGACCAAATAACAGGTACTGCTGGAATGAAAAGAAAACCCCTCAAGTATATAATGGCTTAGCAGGGCCTTCTGCATTGGAACCTGCTACAGTGGATCCAGGCGCTGGAACAATATTGCTGATTTCGTATGATAAATTCATAAACTTGGGGAAAAAAATCAAAACAAGAGCTGCAGTTACAATATGCTTCTCAAATAGGACAGAGAGAGATAGTTATTAAAATAGCTACTAAAATATGACTTTCCTGTAGCAGATGTGCTAGGTTAAATACTCAGATCATGCAAAGAAGGTGGCTGCTCTAACCTGGAGAAGGATTTCTTCTGGACTTAAAAATCTGGGCATTTTCCTAAACATGACTGTGTGAGTAGACCAGACAGGTCTGAGATTTTTAATATCACTTACCTCATTTATCACATGATATGACCTATACCCAAGCCTCAGAGGATGTCACAGGAAAAGGAAGCAAAATGTGCCTGTATTTTTCTCCCATCAAGGAATAAATATGTCCCAGTACTACAGCGGAAAAATATTCTGCAAGGCTTTTGCAGATGACCAAGAAAGGTGCTAAATTAGGACCTCCATATGAGGTAAATATGACACAAAACCCAGAAATCTGGTGTCCTTTCTAACTTTTCTGCAGACACTGCCACATTGAAAAGTTAAGGACAGATATTGCTGATATAAATGTCTAGTATGGGAATTTCCTTGACAGTGGAATAAAGATATCAATGATATTTTTTGCATAAGGCACAGAGAAGTAATGCAACACCACCAAATCTTTTTGAGTTTCTAGTGATGTCAGCAGAGGAATAGAGAGTACAAAATTATCATCATGTTGCTGTAGGGAATAGTCAAGTCTGTAGTGAAGTGGAATTTCATCATTCAACGATCAAAAATGAAACATTTTTTGGCTTTTTTTTTCCCCCAGAATATTAACATTGTGCATTTCATAATAGGTGGCAAAAAAATCTGACATTATACCCTGAATTTTATTCTCAAGGTTCAATACATGCAATTCTCCTTGTTTTCTTTAGTTCTAATGGAGTTTGTACACCTTCAGCTTCTACCTCCCATTCAGCATACTCAATTTTGGCTTTGTGTGAAGATGTAAGAGGGATCCGAGTAAGGAACATCATATAGTAGGACATAGGCTGTGTCAAGTTTATTTTAATCTTCCTAAAGAGCCCCAATAAATCTGACCACTATTCAAGTTTAAGTGCCAAGTAGAGGAGCCGAAGATGATGAAAATAAAAGACAGCAGCTATAGTAACTCATTGACATCATGCCAAATATTCTGAGCCTAATTCATCCCTTTTATAAGTACTTTGTCTACAGTGGAGTTACACTGGAGAAAGAATTTGTTTAGCATCTCTGATTACAGGGAATTTCAGTTCTAAAACAGGATAAAATCGCTGACCCAAGTATAATGAAGAGACATGGAATGGCAAGGATCAAATAAGATGGAAACTCATTGACTTTTACTATCCTGAAAGTCAATCTGCCCTTGTAAAACTGTATTCAGACATTGCAGCAGATGAAAAAATATATTTGGAGCTCTCAAAATCATCTGAACAAGAAGTTAAAGTGTACATTCACTGAGGCTGCAAACAATATTATTGAGATTAAATCGCGGCAGAGGAAGAAAATGTGTTTTTCAGGCACAGAGCTGCAGGATCTGCAAAACAGATGTATTATAGACTTAGGAGGAAGAAAATGGTACAATGGCACAAAGAAAAATCACCAGACCAGCTTCCTTGGGGCAATGAACTGAGTTGTGAGGACACACACAGTCTAATAAGAATGTTTCTCCAGAAACTATTGTATTTAGAGATGGTTTTATATAAAAAATCCTCTTTAGTTTGCTCCTGCCCTCTTCCCTTCCCTTCCCTTCCCTTCCCTTCCCTTCCCTTCCCTTCCCTTCCCTTCCCCTATGAAAACCACCAAAGGCAGAAGTTTCAATATTCCTGCTTTTGTGGATGGAATCAGTCTTGCTGTGTAAAATACATCAAGTGGCAATAAAATTTGAAAAGAACTATGAAGAGCTTGGTATAAAAAAATGAGATAACTCTTCCTCCTAAGCATAATTGGAGGGAATAGGCTTTCTTCCCATGACCCGACACGTTATATTTCACAACCTTAAGCTGCTTTAAGCTAGCCACAATTTAACAACCTTCCATCTCTATGATCACCAACATCTTCTTTTCTTTACTATCCCATAGGTATGCAATAGGCAATAGCTAAATTGTTGCATATGAAACTGGCTATCGCCTCATGGCCCAAGGGGAAAGCACCTCTTTTGCTTAATGGGCATCCTCTAACTGGATAAATTATGTTTTTTCCTAAGTGTAATCACAGATTAGCTTTCCTTTTTTATTATTAAAAATAACTATATTTTCAGATTTATTTGTGCCTTTTCTTCTCAAGACTTATGTGAAAGATTATGAGTACTTGCATGGCACACTAATTTTTCTGCTTTAATATAATGTATGTAAGCACAGCAACATCTGTCCTCGGTGGTGCACCAGCATGCCTTACTGTTGTAGAAATGCTTTCTTGTTTTAAAGAAGAAAATGTTCTCTTTGACAGAACATGAAATAAAACTGCTAGGAGATACAGAAATTTTAGAACTTCTTAACAATCTGATCCTTTGTTATTCAATGTCAGATCTTTCAAACTTGAAATCCAGCTATAGGTATCAAGACAGTACATGGACTTGGGGACGCATTTTGCATTAAAGTAAATACAGTTCTTCCACATCTTGGTATAAGTTATTTTAGTTAAGTAGCTTTAATTTCCTTTTTATACTACTTGTTCCACATTTAGAAACAGAATCACAGAATGGTTTGGGTTGGAAAGTTCCTTAAGATCATCTAGTTCCAACCCCCCTGCCATGGGCAGGGAGGCTTGCACAGTGTGGTCAGAGCACTTGCCAGTGAAGACTGAGGCAAGAAAGTCATTAAGAACCTCAGCCTTCTCCAAACCCAGGGTAGCCAGTTCTGATGGCTTCCAGAGAGGGCCCACGTTGTCCCTAGTCTGTCTTTTGTTGGCAACATACCTATAGAAGCCCTTCCTGTTATCATCTCTGAGATCCCTGGCCAGACTTAATTCTAACTGGGACTTACCTTTCCTGACCTGATCCCTACCTTCCTGGACAATGTCCCTATATTCTTCCCAGGCCACCTGTCCTTGCTTCCTCCTTCTATAAACTTCTTTTTTTCCCTCTAAGTTTCCTCAGCAGCTCCTTACCCATTCATGGAGGCTTCCTGGCCTTCTTGCCCCATTTCCTTCTAGTCGGGATGCATTGCTCCTGAGCTTGGAGCAGGTGATCCTTGAATATCAACCAGCAGCCTTGGGCCCCCCTGCCCTCTAGGACGATATCCCATGGAACCTTACTGAGCAGGTTCCTGAAGAGGCCAAAGTCTGCTCTCTTGAAGTCCAGGGCAGTGAACTTGCTGTGTGCTCTTCTCGCTGTCCTGAGGATCTCGAACTCAACCATCTCATGATCACTGTAGCCAAGGTAGCCTTGGAGCTGCATTTCCAACCAGCCCCTCCCTGTTGGTGAGCACAAGGTCCAGCATGGGCATGAGGCCAAGCATGGATGGGCACAAGGTCAAGCATGGAATACATTTGGCTGTATTCATATAAACAGTTCAGCTTGATTACTTGGTACTTTTCATTTGGTTACAGATACAACATATTCAGTGCTTTGCTGAAATGCCAGCCATGTTTTCTCTCTCAACTTCTTCTTATACTCCAATGTAAACTACACTGTTCAGGATTGCTAGCAATGATGTGCGTTTCATTGCACAGCACTATCATTCAAACACTTTGAGGAGTATCTTATTTTGCCTGAAAGACTGACTTTGGACAGTGACTAGAGTACAAAATGTCCTTCAGCCAAAGATTATCAGGAAGTCTTCCTATCCAGAAAATTCTGAGAAGAGCCAGCAAATTTATCATATTGACCAGGTAAATCTGAAGCAATTTTTTTGTTTAAGACAATATCTTTTTGGAGAGTGGCATCCAAGAAAAAACTGCTGATTTAAAATTGTATGCCATTTCATATTAGTTTTTAACCTGTTTATGCTTCTATTTAAAATTTAAGAATGTGGTAACTGAAAGCTTCACAATGAAATACCTCTTTTCGTATTGATTTATGCATTTCATACAATTTTGTGGAACCGATTTAAATGTTCCTCCTGTATAGTGAAAGCTCAGCTTTTCTTATTAATTTCAAATGTCTTTAGAAGATCCATAGAGAAAAACTGAAAACACGGGATCGTAAAAAAAGGATTAAATGATTTTGAAATAAACAAACTCATGAGTCTTAAAAACTAAAATCATTCTAAAAAGACAAGGTAAAATTAGTAGTTTTCTGTATTTGTTTATTCTTCAAACTGTGTGCATAACTTAAACATATAAAAAATCTCAATCCATACCTCAAAGATGCAGAATGAGATTAAACAGTCCTCAGTCTAAACCTAAAATGTTAACTTCTCTCATCGTTTCAGTGCTACTCATTTATGTTAAAGTTTTTGAATCAGTGGTTTCAGGATCTGTTAAACATTTTATGACTGCTATCCCACAAGAAACATTTTTTTTCCCATATCTACATTGGGAGCAGAGGGAGTAATAAGATTCATTTGCCTGTGTCAAGTAGCAGAAAGATTCGTAGGCATTTTTTTAATACTGCAGAATCATAAAAAGACCTGAAAAATGCATAAGCCTGCTCAGAGATGACTTGCTGCATAGCAAGAATGGTTACAGTAAATGCACTGAGTCAAATTTCAACTGATGATAAAAAAGTGTTGAAACTGAATTAAATTTTCAGCTAAGATACTCCTGCCAGGACTTGCTCTGTAAAGTTGAAATGGAATTCAAGACACGGCTACCCAAACGAGCCTTGTCAGTAATTTCAGGAAATACTGCCAAATGGAGACACAAACTTAGAAGCAGGCTCAAACAGAAATAATTGGAAACTTCTGCTGGGGATGGGATATAACCCAAGGTGGTAATGGGGGTTGGCTATGCCTTGCCTTTCCTAGGTGTTTTTACCAAGAGAAGAGCACACTGCTATTTCTGAGAAGACAGTGGAAGACTCCACCTATGTAAACTGCCAGAGAAGTGGTATATTGCCACTCCCCCCTGTCCATGAATGCTCCCTTCTAGCCTCATCCCTTGCCTGGGAGCAACACCTGAGCAGACTGCTCAGAAAGACAGAAGGCTGAGACCTTTTGCTGCTCAAATATCTCATTGGCAAATTTTAGGATGTGACTGTAACAGACTTCCACTCTGCATATGGTACATTTACCCCTCTAAAATTAACTGGGTGAGAAAAAGTCACAAAGAACAGAAAGATGTCACAAACAATGTATCTTCAAATTCTGCTGTTATTAAAGAGTGATAAAAGATGTTATACTGAACAAAGAGCTTCAGGTTTGAGCTCTAAGACCCACTGCACTGTTCTCAGCGACACGTTGCAGCAACAAATGATTTCTTGGCAGACATTTTTGTCCGGCTGGGAAAGATGCTAGCTGTACTGCTCGAAGCAAGCTGATCACTGTAGCAGAGTAACCAGCTCCTGTGCTGACTCTTCCTTAGACTGGGTTATTAGCTGCAAGCAGCTATTCTAAATAAAGCCTGCCAACATGTAACTCTTAGCGGAGCAAGAACATCCTAACAGCAAGCTTTAACAAAGATATTTTAGAGATACCAGAAATCATTTACTCAGAAGAGAGGCAATAGTTTTTATGGACCCAATGCTGTATGCTGGATATTCAGACAAGAACTGAAATTTAACTTCTGCCTCCCTTGGAGAAAAGCACCTTGAGTTGAAAGATGATTTATATGTAGCAAACTGCTGCAGTATTAACAATCAGTTTATCAGAGGTGGCTTTTGAAGATTCTCAAACTAAGTAATGTATTTGTCACACATATAAAGCATGTGTTTCACATAGCACAGTTTGTTCCACATTAATCAGAATTTACTAGTAGCCAAGAATTGGTCAACTCTTATTTCCTGGTGGAAACCCTTTCATGGTGCATTAGAAGAAAGGTGATTCATTTCCATGAGCTGGTACAGCCTGCATGAAAAAGAAAAATAAAATGGAAGAAATAAATATATATATATATTTTAAAAAT
>NW_009937869.1:0-277 GCF_000696875.1 Nestor notabilis
TGGGTCAGGGCAATCCCAAGCACAGCTACAGAGATTAAATAGATCGAAAGCAGCCCCAAGGAGAAGGACTTGGGAATGCTGACTGGTGAGAAGCTCAACATGAGCTGGCAGTGTGCACTTGCAGCCTACAAACCAAATGTATCCTGGGCTGCATCAAAAGGAGCGTGACCAGCAGGTCAAAGGTGATGCTGCCTCTCTGCTCTGCTCTCATGAGACCCCACCTGCCGTACTGCATTCAGCTCTGGGCCCCCCACCTAAGAGGGACGTGGCGCTGTTG
>NW_009937869.1:325-633 GCF_000696875.1 Nestor notabilis
CAGGGACAGCCTTTATCACCATGGTCCAGTATTTAAAGGGAGGCTGCAAAGAAGATGGAAACTCCCTTTTTACAGGAAGTAACATGGAAAAGATGAAAGGCAATGGGCACAAGTTACCTCTGGGGAAACTCTGACTGGACACAAGAAGAAAACTTTTCACGACGAGAACAATCAGCCGTTGAAGTAATCTCCCCGGGGCATTCCCCGGCACTGGACACCTTTAAGATTCCACTCTGCAGGGTGCTGGGCCACCTTGTCTAGGTCATGACTGCCAAGGGAAGTTGGGCTGTTTGACCCCTGAGGTCCAT
>NW_009937870.1:0-12008 GCF_000696875.1 Nestor notabilis
CTGTCTCTGCTTCCTCCCGGCTTCCCTTCCTTCCTGGCAGAGCATGAGACTAAGTAAGTCCTTGGCTGGAATAAACATTATTTAGGAACAGCTAAAACCATCGGTGTTATCAGCATTTTTCCCAGGCTGAAAGTCAAAACCACAGCACTGCACCAGCTACTAACAACGAGAAAAGTTGACTGCTGTAGCTGAACCCATGACACACAGCTTTACATTAGATCTATATGAAGTACTAGTTAAAAAATGTAAAACATTTTCAGATTCAATTCTCTTTCAATTTTTTCAACTTCCTCAGTAATGGCTATATATCATATTAACTTCATGTACTAGTGGTGAAGACTTATTTTTAATGGATTTCAGCAAAGATTTCAACACAACTTTTGGTCATGAATGTTTTTTAGCTTACTTTGTTGACTTTGTTTCTGAGGTAGAAGTTATATCACTTTCCTGCAGGATGCTCCATTGTCTGTGGCCATACTATGTGCTGAAGAGGGGTCAGCACAGAACATCTTGCCAAAATAAGTAACTAAATAAATGAAATTTAAAATGGCCATTTTACATAGCTACTTGTTCTTGAGAATTTGCTAAAGTGAAAATGTCATTTTATCAAACACAATAAAGCCAAGAGTGGATCTTACACAGTTTGAAATATTGGTGAAAAATATTGGTTGCCATTAAAATGTGTAGACAAACAAAACCAGGAAGAATAACATTTCCCAAAGTGAAGAAGAGGGATGCATTGTATAAATGAATCATAGAATTATAGAATCATAGAAAATGCTTTTCTTTATGCATTAAATCCATACAAATACATAATCAGTTATTGAAAGAAGAGATATTTTGCTGCAGTGGTTCAAGGTGTTCTGTCATATGTGTTGTGGACTTGGGGAGGAATCTGAAGGTTCTACAGCACTATTCAACTTCCTAGGACAACTCTGTCTGAAGTATACATTTAGAGCAGTCCCTCAATATAATTGTATAATATTTCCCCTTCATTTTAACTGCTCGAGTCAGAATGAGACTGCATGCACATGCAAAGATGTTAGTATGATCATCAGGGATTCTAACTGTTGACACGAAATAACCTTTAGCTCCTGTGAATTGATTACTATCAGCATACATACATCAGCTGCTACCGGATCCAATCATCCATAACCTGCTTCTACCTACATTTCCAGTCACTTACTTGCCCCATTACTGACAGTGAAAAGGAAGATGAGTTGATATTACTAAGCCAACCAGCACCTGGATGTTATTCATGGAATTATAGAATAGTTTTGGTTGGAAAGGACCTTTAAAGATCACACAGTCCACCCCACCCCCCGCCATGGGCAGAGACATCTTTCACCAAATCAGATTGCCCAATGTCCATCCAACTTGATGTTTAACACTTCCAGTGGTGGAGCACCCACAGTTTCTCTGGGCATCCTATTCCAGTGTTTAGCCACTCTTGTAAAAAAATTCTTCTTTATATCCAATACTTAAATGTACTCTCTTTCAGCTTAAAACCATTACCCCTTGTTGTGCCACTACAAGCCCTGCATAAATTCTTTCTCTATGTTTCTTATAGAATCACAGAATAACTTGGGTTGGAAGGGACCTTTAAAGGTCATCCAGTCCAATCCCCCTGCAACGAACAGGGTTACCTTCAACTAGATCAGGTTGCCCAGAACCACATCCAGCCTGGCCTTGAATGTTTCCAGGGATGGTGCATCCACCACCTCTCTGGGCAACCTGTGCCAGTATTTTACCATCATCATTGGTAAAATTTTTCAAAGGTCCATTCCAACCCAAACTATTCTATCTTTCTATGATTCTGTGATTAGGAAGGAGTTCTTCACTGTGAGCTTGGTGAGACACTGTAAGAGGTTGCCAGTGGATGCCCTTTCCCTGGAAGTGTTCAAGGCCACTTTGGAGCTTCGAGCAACATTGTCTAGTGGAAGGTGTCCCTGCCCATGGCAAGTGGATTGGACCAAGATGATCTTTCCGTTCTAACACAAACCATTCTATGATTCTATGATTTTATGACGCTATGATTCCATGATTCTATGATTTTATGATTCTGTGATGTCAAAGGCCTTTCAGAAGGTCAGGTATATGAGATCAGTTGCTTTTTCCTTATCCACTAATGCAGTTACTCCATCGTAGAAGGTCACCAGATTATTGAGGTACAGATTGCCCTTTATGAAACCATGTTGGCTGCCTCTAATCACACCCCTCTCATTCATAAGTCTTGTGATATGTCTTCCAGGAATACCTTTCCCGTGATCTCACCAGGCATGGAGGAGAGGCTGACTGGTTAGCCTTTGGTAGTCCCCAGCTTCGTCCTTTTTACCCTTTCTAAAAATGGGGATGACATTTCCTTTTTTCCACTCACTGGGGACTTTGCAAGACTGCCTTGACTTTTCAAATATTATGGAGATTGGCTTGGAAACTACATCAGCCAGTTCCTTCACTACCCTGGGATCTATCTTGTCAGTTTCCACAGACTTCTGTATGTTCAAGTTCCTCAGATGGTCTCGAACCTGATTTTTCTCTACAAAAAAGGACTTGTACCCTAGTACCTACCTTGAGGTTTAGGGGTTTGAGAGATGTGAGAAAAGAGATTATTCTTTAGAGATTTTTGCAGTATCTTAATTGTGCCAATAATCGTGAATGGGACATGCAACATTCACAAATACTTATGGCAACAAACCGGTTTTCATATGAAAACAGTAGTTTTCAGCAGCATCTGCCAGAGGTTTCCAGCTTATATGGAAATGCAATGCTGATGGTTTTGATCTTGCTTTGGTTTTGATCCTGGCTTTCCATTTATCTCTAGGACAAAAAGGCTTTTTTAGGAATCTTGCAGATACTTAGTAATAAATTGTGGGACAGTTTTCAAGCTTCAAGCTGGTTTACCAGCAGATCAAGGAGGAGACCTTGAATATGTAAGGTAACTATGATAAACAGACTTTGTTTAATTCTCTGATGCATTACTTACAAATTTTAGCAAAGTGTTGAGCTTTTTTCCTAGCTATGCCCACTGTCTGCTATTATTAAATCATGTTCTGAAGGTAGAGACTCTGTACTAACTGCTGGTAAGGTGACAACTATATCCCTCACACCATGATAATAACAACCTGCATTTCCAAAGAAGTGCATGTCATATATGAGTTTCATGTTACTCAGAGAACTAGCTGATTTTTTATCAACAAATTGATGGACCTAATAACAGCTCAAATATCTGATGTATTGCACTTACATTTTGACTTGTAATTTAATACATGCTGCTATATAAGCATTAGTGTTTATTTAGTTTAGTATCAGACAGTGTATAATTCAGAATACTAAGATATCTCATGATTCTCATATATTATGATTATGAATATACGGTTAAATATTTTCTGTAATTCTGGCACAATGCAATTCCTAATATTAATGGAATTAATGTTTATTGTACAGCAATTAGTTTGGAAGAGATGATGAGGTGCTTATTGCCTAACAGCTAAATGGCAGCAGCAAACAACTGAGCACCTGTATTTGGATCTCCTTTGTATCCACCTCCTGCTTTCTTAATGTGTATCTGGCACTGACGCATCTAGGAAAAACTGTTAAGCAAAGCTGACAGGAAATAAAAAAAGAGGATGGTGTTTCATAGAGAATTACCTCCCTGGAAGAGCTTGCTTCTTTTCAGCATCTTTCTCTGTTAATAATGTGTGTCTCAGATCGCCTGTTGGAGACCTCTCACTGGTGTTGTAAATTGGCATAGTTCTAGAGAGAAAAATTTCTCCTTTATCCATGGCCAGTCAACAGTCTGTGTATTAATGTATTTCTCATACTCTTCACCAAGATAAGCTCTACGTTTCCAATGTTCATTCTCCATTATTTCAAAATCGTCAGGTAAAAAACCCCAAAAACAGTAACAGCAACAAAATATTTAAAAATTTCCAGCTGGTTCACAAAGAGAAAGCCAGACACCTGCAAGTACTGTTATGACCACACTGTCTTTTTGTTTCTCAGTATTTTTTTTCCCCACTGAATACTCAAACCTTCTACCATGAAATTCAGACTGCATCATGACTTTGGCTGTTAGGTCCCAGAGTAATCAGGCACTTTACTCCCACTTTCGCCGTTGATGCAGGTGTCTTTCAACAGAATCATGCCATCGTTGATCAATTTAGGGAGACTCGTGAGTGAAGAAGCCAGAAATTTCACAGGATCAGGACCTAGCCTGTAGCACTCACTCCCACAGATACCGAGAATTCCCACAGGCTTGGTATTTTTCAGAACTAAATATAAAACATGTTTTTATTTAGCTTTCCCCTCATAAGGTATTTTCACTGAAAAATATGCAAAAGTCTATCTCTCTACCTGAGATATGTGCACACCAGCACCCCCTTCCTCTTTCCCCTCAAAAAAAAAACCCAAACCAAACCACCCCAGTCAATTAAGTACAATTGTTACAGGGTAAGAATGGGAGAGAAGGAGAAGAACAAGGATGTCTGCTGTTTCTTCTATTTTTAAATATTCCAGAGGCACTTTGATGCTATGGTGATAAGGCTGTATATGTATTTAGATAGTTAATTCCTTAGTCCTCTAAGGGAGTCACTGAAAAATAAATGTTGATATATAATTGACTCATAGACATAGTGGCTCTGGCAATATGTTATAGAAATGGCATCATGAGATCTAGGGAAACAGATCACAGATTTTAGTAACTGACACTTCAAATTTTGTAAGTTTATCCCTATATATTTCAAATGTTAATTGGGATTATAAATCTTTCTACATTTGGGTGAGGCTGGGCTTCATCTCCCTGACAGTAACCTAGTATTATACTTTAAGCTTACACAATTAAAATTACTAATATCAGCATGAGTTGGAATAGTAAAATTGCATGTTAATTGTAAATTCATTAAAACTGACACTTGCTCTGACAAGAAACTGCATGAACACTGTGGTGGTAAAATGCTAGCAGTGCTTTTTTGACGCTGCATATATAATTAGAAAAAAATTGCTACCTCCTGTCAGGGTTTTCTGTCTCACTCTAGGGTGCGTTTTCCATCTCTTTTGTTAATACTACGTTTCTGAGGGTGTTTTATTAGTCCAAACAAAATCAAGTAGTATTCTAAAATTAAGGGGAAATAAATTGGTTAGTGTGCTTATTGTTGCAAGTATAAAATAGGAAATACTGTAATTTGAAGGCACAGATTTGAGATACATTCAGATAACTTATTCAGTAACAATGTTTAGATAGTTAACATTTTTAAGTTTGACTCCTTGAGGGGTATGGTACCTACCAAGACATCTTTCTGACAAGCATTTTCCTCAGATATGAATAGATAACGCGTTATAAGAGATTTATTAAAAAAAAAAAAAGGACGGGGGAGAAGAATCACAGAATAATATAATCCAACAGTCAGTAGAAGGCATAACCATTTAAATACAGCTAGGTTGTAATGCATGTCAAGGAGAGTTGTACAATTTTAGAATCTTAAGAGACCATATGTGGGGGCAGGCAGTAGGAGGAATACAAAATTTGTGGGTTTAAAAAATAACAACAGAAAACCTGTGGCAATGTTCTAAAAAAAGGTTATGTTAATTTGTGATTCATTGCCAAATGCAACTAGAGATTCATAGCACCAATTAAATAGAGTGTTCTAATTAAAATGTGTTTTTGGTTTAGTCCATGGAAATTGTGGGAAATCAATAACGATGTGGGGTTTTTTTAAACTACCTATTAATTTTAACACTTGGAGAATGAGAAAGTGTTGAAAAAAAAAGAAAGTTTTGCAGTGAAGTCAAAAAACAGACATAAGGAGATCAGAGCTGTCTCTGTCATGCCTGCAGTTTTGACCTAGGAAAACTCATTAAAATTGTATTTATTTGGTTGTTATCAATGTTTTTAAGACCAAGGATCCATTATTCATGTATCATATCCCAGAACCGTACTTGTGGGAAGACTCCTGTTGCCCAAGTTTTATCTCAATTACAGTGTACTATGTATCATATCCCAGAACCATATTTGTAGGAAGACTCCTGTTGCCCAAGTTTTGTCTCAAATAGTGTGCTATGGATAGTGTTGCATGGAAGCTCCAGAGAGAAATGCCTAAAGAAGCACCTTGAAGGGGACAATCAGGAGTCCTAGATGTGTAACATCTGTATGTCAAGAGAAGGAAATATAATCAGAATTTCAAACTGCCTAGTGTTTACAGATCTGTATAGTTCTAAATGTCTCATTTGGACTTCAGCACTCAATTAAAAAAAAAAAAAATCCAAACCAAACTATGAACTATGACAGTGTCCTCTCCTTAGTCAAGAAGGTGCTCTGATGCCCAGAACATATTTTTAAAAACCTTGGTGCATATAACACACCAGGGCAGTATTAGATATTTATTCACTTTTTACTTATAATGCTTATTTATCAACTGTCATAATCAACATATTTCTTAAGTCTCAGCAATTGTATTGAAGAGTTTAAATTCTGTAAAAAGTTTTACTTCATTTTACCTGAAGCTAATTTGGACAAACGCTAAGCTATTTAATTCCTTTGGCTTTGCAATTTTTAAAGCTGGAGTAGTGAGTTGTTTTGCAGTGATGATCATCCCAAACTACAGCTTTGGGATTTTCAGGCAGAATTGCTAAGCTGGAAAACATTAATTCTGCACCCAGAATGATCTTAATATTTTAGAATGGGTCAGTTCAGCAAACCATAATGTCACAATCTATACGGAAAGTCATACCATCTTTGGTTCTCTGGTATACAATAGGATCATGGGGGAGTGACTGAATTTCAATCGGCTTTGAAAGTATGAAATACTATCACATACAAGTAATACAAAACTGTAAGTACAAAAAAAAGACCTTCTCTGGGAAGGTTGTATTATCTCTGTTGACATTTAGTGACCTTGTATATTGGAAAAATGCAAAAAAAATCTCAGAATTTCCTTGATTACTTAGAACATTTCTTAAACTATGTAAGCAATTAAAACATAAGCGTATAAATTGTATTCCATACATTACACGGAAATAATATAGCAAAATCAATAACAGTGAACTGTAAGGCCATCCTAAATGTAGGTAAAAAATTAAAAACATGTTTTCTATAAACTAATAGTGTTATAGAAATTTAAATGGATTAATAGCATTTAAAGCTTTTTATATCAATACTGAAAATTTCTTATTACAATATAAGTATATAAGTAATGATGAAAATTAATAGATGATATTTCAATTTCTCTTTGATTTTGTCTGGGTTTTTTGGATTTCTTTGCTCTTATCTTTCTTTTTCGTATTTCAAAAAGACAAGGTTTATTTAGATTTTTTTCAGTATTAGATAAAGGTTCTGAGACACCTGTTCAGACACTCAAAAGAACAATCAGGCATATAGCCAAAGGGGCTGGGGTGAGAGAGACAAAAGATGAAAGATGAGCAGGGTAGTAATTAATACTAATTTTACTTCTAAGCTTTTATTACACTCTCTACCCAAGTCCCTGTTGGAAGATCCATAGAGCTTGACATAAAAAATAGACAACTGAAGATACAACTGAAAATACTTACCAAGAGCATGAACGTTTCACAAATAGCAGCATTGCTGGGGCCTAGATTTTGTGGGCCCTCTAAAGGCCCAGGAGGGTGTCTACCTACACTTTACAATGCAACAAACAAACAAAACCAAGAAACAAGGCACAATGTTAGGCATCTGCTCAGAGTCCTAGTACTCTGAGGACAGAACTACAAAGTTTTGCAACCTAGAAGGAAAGGAGAGTGTGTAAGTGGTGAATGGTTCTTAGGTAGGCAGACCTCTGCAGAGGCAGGCACAGAGGTGGGTAGGTCCCCAAGAAAAAAGAATGTATTCATCACACAGGACAGAAAATCGTGGTTCCTGCTGTAAAGAAGAGTTTTCACTTTTGTTATTAATTGAGTAGAACTGTTATTTTTTTGTTGGGTTAAAGATAAAAGGGTATGTAGGAAGTTTGGGGGCACAATGTCTGTGCCACTCATTTTGGCTGGCAGGAACACTACAAGCCTGCAGGGAATTACGGTGTGTTCAGAAAATATGGAACAGCTGAATAGAGGTATTTCCTACAGACTGTATATAGTCCAGGATTTCAGACAACATCATAAGCAAAACGAAAGTGATCTACCAGTTCTGAAGCAAGTGGAAAATTTCATGGGTGTCAGCAGGTAAACAGATGCTAAAGCATGAACACATTTTTAAGGTAAGCTGTGCATATGACAGCCTCTTGCTCATTTTGTATGTTCTTAATGTGTGTTCAGATTAACTCCTTTACTATTGCTGAGACTTTTCTATTCATATCGCTGAGACTTCCTGTTCACATGCTGGAAGCTTTTAGGCAGCACAGCAACATTCCGGCTGCTCTGGGCTCTGATACGTAAGGGTATAAACAGAAAGTCATTGACTTACGAATATATGGTTTTGTGACAAAAACAAATGTCCCTTTTTAGTCCTAGGAAGTATTACAGAGCAACAACACCTGAGAGAAAATGGTATGAATAACACTGGGTTTGTGCATCACCAGTAGACTACATTGTCAGAGGCTAGGTACAATGTACACATGCACAGTCCTGCTGATTTTCAGTAGGATAAATCTCTAAGAATAAAATGTTCAGAAACACTGAGAAAGCACCCTAGACGTCTGTTTCAATGCAGCCATGATAGCATAAACTGAAGGAGATTGCCACATTCTAGTGAGATTGTGATTTGGACAGCTGAGCTTTCATTGCCAGAGGGATGTTTGGGAAAGAAATGAGCTTATCTTTAAGTGTAAATTGACAGATAGGAACAGGGAGTTCTCCCCTCTCCCAGTCCAATTTGAGATCAAGACTTTGAAGCCATTCTATGCAGAAGACTGAATGCTGACAAACAGGAATTCTTTAATGGTGGATAGTCTCACTGAAGATGCCTGTCTGAATGGGGCTTTATAAGCAATCAGATCCCACTTTCTTGAAAGACCTTTTTTACCTAGTAGAGAAATTAAACAATCAGCCTTAGGTTCTTGAGTTGACTTCTAACTCACTAAATAAACTGCAGATTCTCAAAAGTTCTCAAGTTCTTCTAAGGTTAGAGCACTTTTGGAAGTTTAAAACTGACAAACATGTGAAGTGTCATCTTACCGACCTGCTATTTCCAAGTAAAGGGGCAGTGTACAAGATAAGATCCCTGTTAAAGATCAGAAGTATATAAGAAAATATCCAAAACCTGTGATTTAGTGTTTAAACTTTAAAAGTCAACAAAAAAGTACAAAATTCTTTTTTTTTTTTTGCATTTAATAGACAGTTCATGCTAATCCCAATACATTTTGTTAAAATAAAAACCTAATTAGTTTTGTAGTTACGGATTGCAGGTGTGTCTACATTAATTAAGGACAGAATTCCTATTGATTAAGTTTTTTTGATTACTCTAGAATAAAATATTTCTGCAGCATTTTGGAGCAGTAACACTTTTCTATGTAAACTAGTTGTCTTCCAGGAATTTAGGATTTTCTTTTAAGGTTTCTACACTTCAGTAACAGTATTAATGCTAATACTGAACTTAATCAAGCTAAAATTTGAAAAAAATACTATCAATCTATTTATTTATGTGTATTAAGAAATCATGCAGTAGAGACATTTCCTTTTTTCTTCTAATAAATAGTTATTCTATATTCTATATAGATTCAATAGGTCTGTTTGAATTTGTGGTTCCTCTGGCTTGTAGTGTATGTTATTATCAGAACTATGTAAAAAAGGAAATGTATTTCCCTGTTCCCAAATTCTTGCTTTCCTCCTTTTCTCCTCTTTGACATAAAATTTTTGATTAAAATGAAGTTCATAGAGATCACAAGGCAAGACAATTCAGACTGGCAGGGATCTCGGGAGGCCCCTGCCCCAAGCAGGCTCAGTCACAGGGTAAGACCGGGCTGCTCCAGGCTTCTCCCAGACAGATCCCTCTGTCACTTCCTCCAAGTCCTTAATAAAGATTTTGTACACTCCAGATCCAAGGATATACCCCTAACATACCCATCTGTTAATTAGCCTGCAGACTGATCCATTATCCATTATCCTCTGAGCCAACTGGACTTGTGCCATCATTTTCCCAGTGACTAAAGTGAGATGCTTCCTGTATCCTCCTTTTCTGCACTGGAGCTCTGGCATGAGTTTCCTATTTAGCCAAGCTTATCTGCTGATACATCTATCTGTTTTCCTGAGATGGACCGTTCTTGCACCAGACTAGCCAGCTTTCGTGACCTCCTTTGCCTTTCAGAGCTGCCTTCCGTGGTATCTTCTCTGCCAATTCCCAGAATAAGTTGAAATTTGCTCTGTAAGTAGATTTGACACTAAAGCACTCCCCTCCTGATCTGGATCCTTAGTACATCCAAGAAAATCATTGACTGTCACATATCCAGCAGGTTCTTCAGTATTAGTAAAGCTAACTGTGAGCAGATCCAGCTGCGTGCCACCTTGGTTGCACCATCCAGTACCTGTGTCATCCTCCAGAAATCTTTTTGATGGCTTGTGTTTCTAGTAAATGGCTACACTTGTACTCTCCTAACAAGTAAGCTTAATGATAAGGTCAAAGGGCACCCGAAAGGGGAGACACAGTTAAGCACTCATTCGATTTTTCATTTGTGGTTAGCGGACATGTTAAAAACCAACCAATCAGAAAAACCCCAATAAACCGAAACAATAACCCTTTACTATATTATGATAAAAAAGACTAGTGGTTTAATCTAACTTGTAAGTGTCATTTAATACATCTAATACACAAAGCACCAAGCAGTTAGTTATGATGTGTTTTAAGGACCAATTGGACTACTTTTAAACCCAATACTAATATTTCTGGAGTTTAAGTGTTTCACAGGATCAAAGCTAGATCTTTAGATTCAGTTTTGAAATTAAAGTCAGTGAATACTAGTCAGTGCTCCCATGCTGCTGTCCTTGTGTCCACCCATATGCTATCCACTGTGAGAACAGAGATCATGGGACTGAAACAAAAGCTGACGGCAAAGAGAGATGTTCTTAATAAAGGTTAGACTGTTTTCAAGAAGCAGTTTCAAGCATAAATAAGAGGATTGAAGTTGTATGTAATGGGATTTTCCAGATTGATTTGAGAGCCAAAAAGTTGGAAAATATATTATCAGCCTAAGATGTCATGGGGACTGTATTGATATATGAAGCTAAATCCTTTCAATGCCAAATGAACAGAAAGATGAATATGATGAAGGTGAATGATGTTATTGGCATTCCAAAAGGCTATCGAACTTCTTGAAATAATTATAAAACCAATTCATGGCAAATGTTTTGTTTTGTATGTTTCCTATTTTCAGTCAGTGGCTGACTCACCTAGAAGTACCAGTGAGAAGTCACTGTAGGAATATACACTTACTCTCATTGCTTCCCTCTACAAGAATTCAGGATTAAGTTAACTAGATAATTGACAGCTGAGAGATATTGACAAGTGAAATATGGGATACCTTGAAAGAACAGAACACAAAAATTCCAAATATATGGACTTGATTTCTGAATTACACTGGCATAGTTCTGTAAAAATGCAGGAAGTGCCTGGATTTATAAGGTTTGTACTATCCTCAAAATGACTACCTGCAGATAGAGCCATGGTAATTATTTTACTTCCGTTCACCATTATTCTGAGGGACTAACAGCTTCTCTGTGAGCTGTAGCTAAAATTCACCTTCTCTGAAAGGCAAATCTACTGATTTTCTATATACTATTGCAAAGTGCAAGGCACTTCTGTTTTGTAATGATCATGATTTCTTTACTCTGAGTTGCTGTGATAAAATATTTTTTTTCCATACTCTGCAACTGAATGTGGACAATATCAGAGGTTATATTTTTCTTTTCAATTTAGTTGAGCCGGAAGGCACAGATGCCATGGGCCTAGTAGTCCCAGTGCCAGCCTGAGAAGGGCAAAGAGTGTTGTCCTGGCCATAATGCATAGGATAACTGTGCCAAATGTTCTCTTACTTACCTGAGTGTCCTGGGTCCAGCTACAGCAGTCATTT
>NW_009937871.1:0-3071 GCF_000696875.1 Nestor notabilis
ATATGCCCTTTGCACAAAGCCTAAGGCACAACCTGAGTCACAGCCATGGCTCAGACAGCCAAAGAGCACAAAGCCCCAGGAACTGTCCCTCCTCCACGGGTGAAGCTTGTGCCCCCCTCATCTTCCACAACTGTACCGTGAGCTCCCCACGGGCTACCTGCCCTCCTCCCAGGTCTGGCAACTGGGTTGCAAAGGGAAGAGCCCTGAACCCCTTGGGCTTTTGGGAGAGTAATGTTAGTCACAGTGATGGCCTAATTGTTCCATTGCAGTCTTGTGGGGATCCCCATCAACTGGAGGCAGGACAAGTCAGACAGGCACCAAGGGAGTGACGCATCCCACAGGAGCCACTTGCTGGGTGAAGCATCCCATACATCCCACCTCCCCTTTGGCAGTGGGGCTCACACCTACCTGTCTTTAAACCCACGGACCACCTTCTGGATGAGGATGACTTTGTCCGTGATGGCCTTGTCTCTCTCAATCTCCAGCAGCATGTCATGGTGGTCCTGTGGGAGGAAGAGACACAGCACCCACATCTCAAGCTGCCTGACATGGAAGGAAGGGTGGTATGAGGCGCTTCCCCAGAGGTGATGTCCAAATTAAGCTCTTGGGACATTTTACATCCACAGTATCAATCCACCAACTACTCACTGGAGAAATCCTAATGCGATCTACTGACTTTATTCCCAAATAAACCGGAGCATCCAGAAGCTGAATATACTTTATAGTCTCAAAATGACCAAATTACATTGCTTTTCCATGCAGAGCTCTCTGCTTGTGCTTTCAAACATGGAATCAGTTCCTGGGAACACTGTAGAGGCTTGGGAACAAACTCCGGGCTGCCTGTGTCCCATCACTCCCTCTAGCCAAGGCTGCGACACACTCCCTCTAGCCAAGGCTGCGACACCTCCACACCCTAAGGATGAAACAGCTCCCTGAAACACTGCATTTCCTTGCCCTGACTCTTTCAGATGCACCAGTCCAAGCTTTCTATTGATTCCTTCCACGCTGTTTGTAACTCTGCTTTCTTTCCTGGTTGCAGGAGGCTCACATGCTTCCTGCTTTGCTTGACCTCATGCAGCCCCATGGGGCCTCCTAGTTTCCCCATTTCCTTCCCTGACGGCTGTGAGATCTCGATAACAGGCTCTGGAAAGAGCAACTAGTGGGAATGGTTTCTAGGGAAGAGATGGGGGTGCTTGTGCTGGTGATGGGGGTGAATTTAGATGTAAGTGGTTGGGGTTTACCACTGAGATTTTCACTAGAGAGAAGCCTTTGCTTCCAGCCTGGTTCCTGACTACCTCAGCCTCATCTTCCCAGAGCAACACAGGGTTTGTAAGGAGACATGAGTGTGAATGGGGATCTGCAGCATTGGACTGATGCAGAAAGGGGGGCTGTAGGCACCTCCTGGGATACACAAGGATGTGCTGAAAGCAAAGTGAGCCTGTTGTGCTATCAGTCCCTCTCTCTGCAGGGTTTTGCATGGACATCCCTCCTGCTGCTGCACTTTTTGGGTGAAGGCAGGAGATGAGGATGTGTGCCTCAACTCGGAATGGAAGAAGCCATGCTTTTTAAGGGACTGTTTCTGCATCTGTGTGGTATGAGCATGCATCAGTGCTGGCAGAGCATCAGGACTTCCTCCTGCCCACCCCTTCCTAACACAGCCCAAATATCCCACCCTGGCCGAGGTTCTACCCACTGCACTGCCAGCCCAGAGACCATGGGAAACAGACACATCTTGTGATGGAAAGGGAATGGTAGGAGAACCCTTCACAGGCAAAGGGTCCAGGATGACAGGGGTATGTGGAGAAGCCCCTACCTTCAGGAATATCTTTGTCTTGCCAATCTGCCAGTCGTCATCCTTCCCGAGCACCGCTTCGGCAATGCGCTGGCATGTCCCACGCAGGTCACCCTGGTAGAAGAAGGGGAGGGATTCACCAGGACCAGCTTCACCCATTGCTCCTCCCAAGGCCAATGGGGACCTTTTCTGGTCCCAGTTCCAGAAGTTTGGATAATGATGTTAGAATCATAGAGTGGTCTGGGTTGAAGGGACCTTACAGCTCATCCAGTCCCCACCCCTGTCACGGGCAGGGACATCTTCCACTAGAGCAGGTTGCTCCAAGCCCCGGTGTCCAACCTGGCCTTGAACACTGCCAGGGATGGGGCAGCCACAGCTTCTCTGGGCACCCTGGGCCAGCGCCTCAGCACCCTCACAGGGAAGAGCTTCTGCCTCAGAGCTCATCTCAATCTCCCCTCTGGCAGGTTCAAGCCATTCCCCTTGGCCTGTCCCTCCATCCCTTGTCCAAAGCCCCTCTCCAGGTCTCCTGGAGCCCCTTTAGGCCCTGGAGCTGCTCTAAGGTGTCCCCTTCAGGAGCCTTCTCTTCTCCAGCTGCCCCAGCCCAGCTCTCTCAGCCTGGCTCCAGAGCAGAGCTGCTCCAGCCCTCGCAGCAGCTCCGGGGCCTCCTCTGGCCTCGCTCCAGCAGCTCCACGTCCCTCTTGTGCTGTTCCCCAGAGCTGGATCAGGGCTGCAGGGGGGGTCTCCCCAGAGCACAGCAGAGGGGCAGGATCCCCTCCCTGAGCTGCTGCTCACGCTCTGGGGGTGCACCCAGCACACGGGGGGGTTCTGGGCTCAAGCACACACTGAAGCCGGGTCATGGGGAGCTTCTCCTCACCCAACACACCAAATCCTTCTCCTAAGGCTGCTCTGAATCAGTCCTCCCCCCAGCCTGTAGCTGTGCCTGGGATTGCCCCGACCCAGAGGTTCCCAGAGCTTTACTGGCACCACATTTAAGGTAAGAGGGGCAGACTGAATACAGCTACCTGTCCCTGCCGCCCCGTACCCCTTTTCCCTTCACGTGGAAAGCTCAGAGCATCACTGTAACATCTGGGCATCAGCTGTTGCCTAATTGTTTTTGGAGAGGATGCACACCCATAATATCTCTGGAAAGCCCAGCAGAGAGACACTGTTCATACCCATGAAGAAGATGCTCACCTGCTTGTATGCTGGCTTCACGCCTGGCATGAGCACCCGGTACCGGTCCACAAACTCCACGAACGTGTAGCGGATGGGGTATCCC
>NW_009937871.1:3102-9510 GCF_000696875.1 Nestor notabilis
GATGGTCTCCATCATCCCCGAGTACCTCAGCTGACGGACGCACAGCTCCCGGTCAAACAGCTGGGGGGGTTACAGGGCACAGTGGTTCGGATTGTCCATAGGGAAGTGGGGACACTGAAGATGTGTGGGGTAAGCAACTCAGGCATCCACCCAAATCCTTCACTTGGTGGACCCAAGGACTGTTGGCTATAATGGACCTGATCCTATGAAGTGCTGAGTGTTTGACTCACTCCATTTCTTCAATTTCCACTTGCAAGGCTGGATGTGTCCTACACATTACACAAAGGGTTGAGAGCAGAACTGGTGAGCACAATCATAGAATGGTTTGGGTTGGAGCAGGTTGCTCCAAGCCCCTGTGTCCAATCCGGCCTTGAACACTGCCAGGGATGGGGCAGCCACAGCTTCTCTGGGCACCCTGTGCCAGCACCTCAGCACCCTCACAGGGAAGAGCTTCTGCCTTAGATCCAACCTGAACTTCCCCTGTTTCAGTTTGAACCCATCACCCCTTGTCTTATTGCTACAGCCCCTGATGAAGAGTCCCTCTCCAGCATCCTTATAGGTCCCCTTCAGATATTGTAAGGCTCCAGCTATGTGCTCCTGGCCTCAGGGCCTGATGAAGCACAGAGCAATGGAGACAGTTTTGACTTTCTTTGCCTGGTTTGCTACCTAATTCATCCCCTGCATTTCTCTTGGACTAACCAGAACAAGAGAGCAATGCTCAGAACCCGCAGCACGGGACCATGCCCAGACCCACAGAACTCCAGCCAGGTTCCTGATACAAACAATATTTTTTCCCCCTAAAGCACATTGTAGAAGGAAGCAAAAGTTTTAAAATAACATAAAGTAACAAACAGCCAGCACTTTCCACTGACCTTTCACTTCCCACTATCCCATTTCCTATCACTATCAGCACACTTTCCTTCAAAGCCAGGGACAGAAAATGAACTCCTAGAACATGTTCTGTTTTGCACAGCTCTGTGTGCTGTTATCTGGGATTTTTCTTTTCCTTTGTATTGTTAAACCAAGGCCAAAAATAAATATAGCAAGAAATGACATTTCACATCATATAGCACTCCAGTCTCTGGTTCAGTATTAGCTCATCTACTCATTACTTACAGTCTCTGATTCAGTATTAGCCATAGTACTCATTACTTTAATGGAAAGATTGATTTCTCTTTGTTCTAATCTTTCAAGCTTATAGATGGGTTTATGTCCCACTGAAAGTATTGTAGATAAATGAGTTCGGCAGAGACTTCTGGCTTAGTGCTTGCAAGAGCTGATGAAATACAGGCTTCCTACACAGGACACAAAGTGCCAGAACAAAACCCAGACATCCAGGTATAAAAGCAGCTCAGAATCAGGGCACTGGGAGTAATTTGCTAACATCAGTTCAGGATGTACATCTATATCTCAGCGTCAAACATAATCTTAAAGAAGGTCTTTTGATTTCAGCTCAGATAATAGACTCAGACCAGACATATTGGTAAATATCAAACCCAAGTATTCCATTAACATGCTATTAGGTGCCTTTTTATGCTCACCAAAACCAGGACAAGGGCACTGCAAGCGGCTTTGAGAGCCACCAAACCTTTCACCCTGCATCATTATGTTCACTGAACAGCAAAAATAAGTTTCAAGCAAACACTGCTTGTATGTAACAGCTCTGAAATTCAGTATTTTATGCTTGTTTTGCACTGAGTTGAGCTTTGCTAAGAGGCACTGACTTCAGATAAAGCTCCAGCTTTGGCAAGATTAACCACTACTGAAGTGCAAAGACATGGGTACACTGATTCACAGAACAAGCAGCTGAAATCATCATTAAATAAAGCTCTTCCTCCCCAGGCAGTATTACTATAGAGTATCACAGTGATTGCTAATAGCACCAGGGTTCAATCCTGCAAGGTGCTGATGGTGGGATTCGGTGCCATCTACCTTTTGCTGTTAAACTTGGAGTCCCCTCTGTGAGCAGTTTATGGTGAAGAGGATTTGTAGCCATCTCCTTCCCTTTAATTTACTCCTTAAAGTTTGTCCCCAGAGTCTTTGTTGCTTTTGAGGCAAATCCCTGGGAATCAGGGCAAAGTAATCCCTCTCGTCTACCCTCTGTGCTGTTTTGCCTCTTTTTTCTCTGCTTTTAGAACTGTGCTTTTGCAATTGGTGCAATGAAAAAGCGGTTGACAGAATTAAACAGGGATGAAACCATGTGAGATCCCTTGGGAGCAAAGATTTTGTAGACAACACCCAGCAAAAGAGGAATCACTTTCAGGAAGCATTGAACCCTGCCATAGGACTAAGAGATGGTAGGGAGATGCCTACCCCTATGAGGCATTTCCTATAGGAGAGAGGGCTGCAGGGTGAATTCCTTGAGGTCATCCTTGGGAAGAAAGGCAGGAGCAGGAGATAACCTCTGCAAAAGGTTTTGGGGTGCTGTTGGATCACAAAACATGTGCCTGATCTTGCCAACCCTTTGATGACTCCTTTGATGCACAACAAGCTCGTGGTTGGTTTCCTAAGCACCCAGGATCAATCCTGGCTCTACTGATGCCTGAAGTTCTGTTGCTAGCTCTAAGGCAGAGTGATCCTAGGGACAGTCCTATATGAAAAGCAACCAGGAGAGAAAAGCAGGACTTACCATGGGCTTCTTGTACTCATTGGGCTTGATGCAGCGGACAAAGAAGGGCTGGCACACACTGAGAGTCCTCATCAACAGCTCCAGGGACCGCTTGAACTGGCTGCTGAGCGTTGGTGAGCGCTTCCTTGTCTCGGCTCCCTGTAAAACCACAGTGGAGCAGGCTCAGGAAATGAAAGGATTACAGTGCCTTTCCCCTCCGGCCACGTCCCTGGAACCTCCTGTGACAGCCAGGGCTGGAGGAGGGAGCAGGGCCAGAGGAGGTTGAGCGTTGCAGCAGGGATGGGGGGGGGTTAAGTGTGAGTTGGTGAGTTTGCACCAGCCACGCTCTGGCAGCTTGCTCCATATGCCTCTACCCAAGGAGGAAAAGTGCCATAACTTAATTTCTCCTGCCCGGATCTCTCTGTGTGACTCGAGGTCCCATGTGCCCTGTGCAGAGCCACGAGGGAGATCTGCCCATGAGAGCAAACAGCCCCTTCTGGGACATCAAAATCTCTATGTTGCAGCATGAGGCAATGCATCTGCCCAGGGTTGCTCCTTGGGGATGGTTTAGGCTTCCCTATACCCAGGGAATGGTCATATCAACCCCTCTGTCCTGGTTCCTCATGTCAGGCTGAGCACCTCCTGCTCCATGGGGTGTAAGACCAGAGACCCATGTAGGGTAAAAAACAATCCAGGGGCACTTCTGCTGCAGGGTGACTCTGCAACAGCTCCAGAAGCTTCTGGTAAGGTCTATATTCCTCAGTCTGTACTACAGGGAAGATTTAAGATGTGTTTGGAAAAGAACAGTAAATAGACTGAATGAGGTGGGTATTTAGGGTAAATCAGGATGATTTTGATTATTTTGCTTGATTTAGTTCCTTTGGTTAAATTAATAATACAATCTCCATTATGGGGCAAGGGTTTCTAAAGCAGAATGGAGATGACTTCTCCCTGCCCTGAGAGAACCTTGCTAAACCACCTCCAAACTAAATGAAGCCTCCAGCTCATTTTATGTGTCACTCACTATTACATGAGCTCATTACACATCAGTCACAGTGGTGATGTGTGTCTCATAGGGTCTGGTGTTCAGGGAACTATAGTGGGGCAGCAAGTACTGCTGGTGGGTTGGAAGAGGAGTTGGGCACTGGGATGCAATTCCCTCCAAACCAAAATCAGGGCAAACTGTGCCATGATCAGGTGGCCAGGGATTTCCCAAAGGAAGGATTCCAGCAGGATTTTAATGCATTTTTCCTCCAAACATCCTCTTCTTTGCAGATGGGCAAGCCACGTATGGACTCACAAAGTCCCCATTTGCACTGGCCTTGCTGCTGTGTTTTGCAAGATGGTAAGTTTTACTTTGCTTTTGTGAAAACCTTTATGTACACTTCATTGTATAGCACTAACAACCTGTCAGATAACATTCCCACCCCCTAAACCTGGGGAATTTCATAGAATCACCGGACAGTTTGGGTTGGACATGACTGTAAATATCATCTAGTCCAACTCCCTTGCCATGGGCAGGGAATTTGCACAGCTCAGGTTGGATATGATGTTGAGACAAACCCAATCAACACAAACACAAAGTCATCATGGAATTCCAACAAGAGAAAACCCAGCTCATGCACACACCAGGAAAACTGCTTGTGGAGAAGAGCCTGGGGGCTGTCAGGGATCTCTCCCAGAAAACATACTTCCTTAAGGACAAACTGTGAACAAATCTAGTGTAATTAATGGATGCAGCTACTACCTGCAGTCTGGTGCTCACATTCTGTCAAAGATTTGATGAGGAATAGGCTATTTCACCAAAGATCCTGGTTTGGATAGCTTTGATTGATGTTTTCTTACTACTTTGCTAATTAAGTGCAAAGGGTCACCTTTGAAATGTGGAAGGACAGCCACAGGGGTTAGAAGCAGCAACAGAGGTAGAAGCAGGGCTGGAAGTTGGGAACAACTGCATGTTTAGCCAGGTTTGTCAAACTGGGGTTGGCTGGGAGAGATCACTTCTCAGCCATGGTGGTAGGAAGGATGCAAGGCTTTGTACAATGTCTACAGGGGAATGCAGGAGTAGTTTGCCCCAGACAGAAAGACAAGCCTCTCTAGGTTGCTGATGCCTTGCATGCATCCAGCTCTGGAAAAAAGCAGTGGTGCCATCTCCATCCTTACATCTGAGAGCTGGAGGGAGGGATGGTGGCCAGAAAGCAGCTTTTCTTCCTATCCAAATTGTTGGAGTAGTCTGGGCTCCTCCTGTCAAGACTGCACCATCCCATTCATTCACATGCTTCCTGGGCCTGACATTCGTGCACAGACCCCTCTCGATGGTGGACACCCTATGGGCACTAACTGGGCTCTCAGATACAGGATGAATACTCAGATGAGTGAGTTACATCAGCTTCCTCCTGAAGGGACAGAGTGACACCACTGAAGTCATTGTGGTTCCTCCTGCCTCAGCTCAATACCAGCATGGAGAGAATCACACTTCTTCCCTTATTCCAGCAAAATGGCCACAAAAAGTTGTGGAGCAGCCTGCCAACACAGTGTAGCAAGGCACTGAAAATACAGGGTTTAATGCAGAAGAGAATCATAGAGTCATGTTTGTGTTGGAAGGGACCTTAAAGCTCTTCCAGTTCCAACCCCTGCCACGGGCAGGGACACCTTCCACTAGAGCAGGTTGCTCCAAGCCCCTGTGTCCAACCTGGCCTTGAACACTGCCAGGGATGGGGCAGCCCCAGCTTCTCCGGGCACCCTGTGCCAGCGCCTCAGCACCCTCACAGGGAAGGGACACATAGTGAAGGAGAAGCGTTTTTTAGCTAAAACCAGATCCAGTCCCCACAGCCTGAAGGAAAAAGGACTGAAAGTATTCTGCTTTTCTCCTGGCCAGGCACATCTTGGCTTTCAAACTCTGAGACTAACATCTCTGGGACTCCCAAAGTCCCATCTTTTGGGACTATCTCTTCACAGGTGTCCATACAGAGCCTGTGGATGAGACCTGTGTGTGATGGGGGACGAGCAGAATTCACTGGTGCTGACTGGGGCACTGAATAACCACTCGGCCTGTGCTCAGCATCAAAGGAGAAAAAGCAGAAGAGAAAAATAAGAAAGAGAAGATAATTAGGTGATTTACAGAGAAGAACCACCTCAGAAGAGAGATCAGAAGGATGTGCAGACAGCATGACATTCAGACATGCTCCAGTGATACTTCTTTCTGTCATCTCAAAGTCTGAACTTTAGAGGCACAGACACGTGTGTGTCTGTTTGCAGTATCATAAAGACAAAAGTCAAGATAGATTATCATCATCAGGACACAAAGGAATATTCACCCAGCATGGGGTGTCCGAGGTCCCCACCAGCATATGTGGAGCATCTCTGGGAAGCTGTAACTCTCTAGGGACCTATTCAGACTCTTTCCTTTGGTGTCCTGGTACATTTAGGTACTTCTATATCCAGGGCTGAGAAAGCAAATACCAGTTAAGCCTATCTGCACCCTCTCAGTTCAGTGGATTTATGTGGACACAAAGATATGTTGGGTAGAATGGTCTTAACACAGACCCAGAGCTCCAGATAGGACAATCACCAATATGCTTCATAACATCCAAGCCAAGTAAGGAGAAGCAAGGAGAAAGGTAAGTACAAGGAGAAACGTCACTGAGCCAGAAATGGTAGGAATTACTCCTGCTGCACTCCTCCTTTAAGGAGAAGGTTGCATGGTGCACTAGGAACACCATGCTCAACACTAGGTCTGCTGGGGAGATGGTAACCTGCTTCAGTGGAAATGCAGAAAGATGAATTACTTAAGGTGAGGT
>NW_009937871.1:9534-12707 GCF_000696875.1 Nestor notabilis
CTCTGGGGAAAGGTTCTGGACACAGGACCATCCTCCCATCTCTTTAGGATTGTAAGGTCACTCAAATGGGCCATGCCAACATGACATGCTATTTCTCAGCCTTTTTTATGATTTCTGAGCAAGAAACTGGCTTTTTGGTTTTTATTTTGTTATATGAAATGTCACTGGGGTGGCCTCCACTGAACATTAAGCCCCCCTCACAGCAGGTTCTGTGATGGCATATAGTGAAGAGACAGTCTCTCTCCTAAAGGTTTTGCAGCCTGGAAGGTGCCTCCAGATGCAAAGTTGACATGGGCTATGTGACAGTGCCAGCTATCACTGTTTTGAGCTATAGCCCTACTTTATAAAACTTACTGGTGTTGATATAGGTGGAAAATCCTTTTTGGCTTGGCTGTTCCATTCTTGCCTAACAAATACATCAATCATTATTCATTAGAAAACCTACAAAACATATGAGAACAACTAGGACAACAACAACCATCAGAATTATGTCTCCCACTTCGCTGTATCTCCTGTTGTTGCCTTCAAACAAGAAGACTGTCCTGGGCATCTCCTACAGCTTTTGCACAATTCTCTCCTGGGTTTAATCCCACCATATCCTAACTCAGGAAGGATTATTTCTTTGTGTGTGTGGCATTGCTACAACTCTAGAGCAGGACCCAATGAGATGTGGTAATCCAAACCATTTGCAACCATGATATGGAAGGGAAGGGGTCCAGATTTGGAATGAATGGCTTTGGGTCAGATCCCCCTCATTGGAATTCCAAGTCCAAACATCCAAGACATTGCAGAGGTAAGAAGGGTTGAAATTCAGCCTCATGCAAGGATCTGGATTTTGAAAGACAGGTCTATCTCCAACATAATCCTTTGGCTATTGAAAGACTGTTGTGGAAATGTGAGCAGAGTAGCAAAGCTAACATCACAAACCTTTAGCACACAGTATGCTACCCGATGGCCAAATATCTAGTAACGAAGGTTTGGGAAGCTATCAGAACCAGTCAGGAGATGAGATGCAACAGAAAAGACCTAAAACAAGGTGCCAAGAGCCTGTTTCAATGATCATGGCAAAGTTCAATATCAGCTGTGTCTTTGAAGGCTTGGTTTTGAGCTCTCCCCTGAACAAGAACTAGCTTCCCCTGAGAATGATGGCATTTCCAAGCAACCCAGAAATGCAATCCAGGAGTCTCTCTTAGCACATGAACTGTTAGCTTCCTGCCCCAAAATGGGACAAAATAGGGCCAGATTCGCTGTTGCCTGAAGGAATAATGTCCCACTGAAGCCAATGGTGGCACCATGATAAAGAACAGCCAAATCCCACAGATGATCCATCTGGAATTAATTAAAATGAATCCTCAAAAGTTAGCCTTGGGCTGGTTCTGATTTATCCAAACCAAGTCCCCATCATTACAAAGCTCTTCTGGGTTAAATCATAGCTATAACTGACACAGTCATACACCACACCTGTATGCATTCAACAAGCCATAAAAATGCTCTCTGTCACATTGGTCACTTGAAATGGAACCTCTACAGATAGCACAGGAGGAGGAATAAACTGACAAGACCAAAGCACAATCCTTGCCAAAGAGAAGTGAATATACAGCAGAGGAAACTCATGTACTCAGTTTACCTTTGGTGTGGGTGTGGGCGACTGGCCAAATGTGCTGGATGCATAGCCACAGAGAAACTACATGAAGCACAGGTGAAAACAAAACAAAACAGAGACAGAGAAGAGCAAATAGTGAAAAGAAGGAATAACTGAAATGGGCACCTGATATCGTTCGTGTTGGAGGACCAGGTGCTAAAATAGCTCACAAATAATATGCATTAATGCTTAGATTTTTGTCTTTCCCCCTCCTGCCTTTTCCCCTTTGTCTCCATGTTCACACCCTGATGCTCTTGCCTCTTGGGAACAATTCTTCTATATCTCTTAACTTCACTCATTATCCACCTCAGCTATCCCCACTCCTCCCTCACATCCCTGCTCTCCTGTGACCGGTGCTCTTGATACACAGCAATTGGGAAGATGCCAGGAAAAACACCCCAAATTTCCACAAAAATTCCAAAGAAACCCCTCCCTTTCTCCCTGATTTTAATCCAACAAATCAGATATTTTCTATAGAACTGGAATTTCTGCCAAGGAGAAAGCCCCCAAATTTCCTATTTGTTATTCTCTTCACCACTTTTCATCCTTCACTGCTCCTTCTACCTGTTCCTTGAGCAAGCAGCACTGTCAGACCACACAAGCTGATTCCTCAGAGGAACAGTAGACAATTCCCTCTGAACCCATGATTTCACCTGGCACTGCTCAAAGCAATGTTCTGATTTAGCAGACACTTCAGACAGACCTCCATGATGGGCATACATCAACCAGGCTTCACTGCCCTGCGTGTTCCACTAATACCCAGTTCTCCACACAGGTTTCATTGTACACAAATAGTGGGTCTTCCAGTTACTACACTATTCAAATAGATACTCGACTGGTTTTCAAGCTTCTCTGATCTGTGGCTTTCTCAAGGGTCTTGCATATAAGGATCCCATTTGAAAGACTGAATGTAAAGCAGATATGGGCTTGCTTTTCACTGGCTCAAAAGTGAAACAAATTAATTGATAAGCACCTCAGGACCAACGCTTGGACTCTTTTAAGCAAAATGCCTCATTATTTGATTTAGCCCTTAGCAGAGCAGCCATTTATCTCTTTTTAAGGGCAGGTGTTAGATTTGGTTGACCTGGCCTAAGTGTTTCTGGAAGGTTTCTCCATGGATTGTCTCACTGACACCTAGGGAAGGTCTGTACACTTCAAAGAAGAGCCTTTGCCCCAGCTCTTTGCTACATGCATTCAATTCCCATAACTCAGGCTCATCTGCTCTTTGTTTTGGGAAATGTGTTTTAAGAAAGGGGTTGCAAAGATACTGAATTCTGGTGGAAAGCAATGGCAAAATCATTTCATGATGTTGGATCCTACTTGTCTGAGCAGTTTCGTCTGCTTGGTGTTTAGGGGATTTGTGTTCTCCCTGTTCACACTAACACTGGGCATGGTTCGAGGAGCTGGGACACAATATTTGCTCCCTGGTGAACTGCAAAGCTTGCACCAAAACCAAAAAGCAGGGAGGAATAAGCAGTAAAAAGCAAGGTAGATGGCAGCACTGGTGCTAAGGGAGTGAGCTACTAGTTCA
>NW_009937871.1:12942-26553 GCF_000696875.1 Nestor notabilis
AAAGGTTACTCTGCTGTCATAATGGTAAAAGATGAGTGTTGGATGGTCCTTCCCTGTCCTGCTTCAGTGCTTAAGGGACAGACAGATTGTGCCTCTGTTCTGCTCTTGTCTACAAGTGCATAAGTGTCTGTAGCCTATTTAAAGGATTCTATTGCGAATTTAAGCATTTCAGGCAAAGGAATTCATCATTAAACCTGTTTGGCACTCCTGAAAGTGCCCAAGTCCCTTGGACCACCAGTGGCATTGGCTGGCATTTGGAAATGAGACTCCAACTTCTATAAAACTTGGTTGGTTTGAAAATGTTATCCCCACATCCTCTGCAAACCCATGGCTTTGCCTAGGGGAAGACTGGCTGTAGGGACCTATCTGGGTAGACTTTCAGGTTCTGCAAGGCTGGTATTTTAAAACAGGTTCTACTTTGATTTTGGGAGCAGGGCCAATGATGACTTAGTGGGGAGATGTAGATATTCAGCTTAAGAAAACATCATATATTTGTGTTACTAACAGTGAAATAGTCACTAATCTGACCAATTAAGCTGGTATCTCAGTAATGGGGTGGGAAGAGTTGAAGCAATAACTGTGCCTTTCTCCAAAACACTGTCACACACAGTCTTCTGCACTGAGCAAGGAGTAAACAAATATCCTCCTGGAGGACTGGGATGTGGAAAGGGGGACTTTAAAGTTCAGCTTTTGTAACTGGCTTCCCCTCTCTCTGCTGTCATAATGGTAAAGGACAACTCTTGGTCCATCCAAGTCCTGCTGCAGATGCCAGCCAGATTGTTCCTTTGTTCTGCTCTGGTCTGCAAGCATTTGGTTTTCACTTCTCACTCTGTTATACATAGATTTAAACTACTCAGTTGAAGGGACTAGCTCTTTGTCTCTCAGATTTCTGTAATCAGAAACCTTATTGTCCCCATCCCTGCACAAATTAGGAAAGAAGCAATCACAGCACAAAATAACATTTGATGAACCAAATGCAGTGAACTGGGAGCATGAGTGTGGATGTATCCATGACACTGCACCTGATGGTAGGTTTGAAACACCCCGAAGAGCATCAGAGCAATATGACTCCTGGCAAATTTTCCACCCCTTCCAGAAACACCCCTCCTTGTGAATAAAGGTCTTCTCCAGCCTGCATTACCATTGCCACATCTGCTTGGAAGATCTGCTTGATGAATTTGTTTTTGGAGGAATGCACCAGCTGGATGATGTCTCCATGCAGTGTGTCCCTGTTTTTCTCCAAGAAACCTAGAGAAATAATGGGACAACACATAGATGACACAGTGCAATGTGAGCAGTAAATGCCCTGCAAACAGCCTCTGGTTTAATGAACTAGTGGCTGTTTTTGGGGATGTAATAGGAGGAATGAATGGGCAGAGAAAGGGGACCAAGTGAAAGAAGACAGAAGCACATCTTGAGACCAAATCAAAGATGCAAGTGGTGCAAAGCACTGCAATTCTGCCATGGGCATGCACAAACGAAACAGCACCAAGCACTGCTCATGGGTACCACTGAAGGGCCAAGCCGTTACAGCCACAAAAGGAGTACACCGACAATACTAAGGGCCACCATCCTGCTCTGCTCCAACAGAGCAGCATCTCACCTTCCCCCCAACATCCCCTCATACCTGCAGTGCCTCATGAGCTGCCCCATACCTTTTGTTTCATAGTAAACGATTCCAGCAAAGTGGTTAATGCCAAACTGGGTTTCATAGTTATTCTTCGGAGGAATGTAGTTGGTGTTAAGCTTGTGCTGAGAGTTCAGCTTGTGTAACATGGTGGCATCTGTACCCTGTGCATGCAGGAAGAGATCATAGAATATAGAATCAGCCGGGCTGGAAAAGAGCTTTAAGATCATCACATCCACCCATTCCCAGCAGTGCCAAGGCCACCACTAACCCCTGGCACTGAGGCCTCAGCTACACGGGCTGTGAACACTTGCAGGGACGGTGACTCCAGCCCTGCCCTGGGCAGCCTGTTCCAATGCCTGAGCACCCTCTGGGCAAGGAATTGTTCCTCAGCTCCAGCTAAACCTGCCCTGGGGCAGCTTGAGGCCGGTTCCTCTTGTCCCATCCCTTGTTCCTTGGGAGCAGAGACCAGCCCCCTCCTGGCTCCATCCTCCTGTCAGGCAGTTGCAGAGAGCGATCAGGTCCCCCCTGAGCCTTCTCTTCTCCACACTAAACCCCCCAGGTCCCTCAGCCCTTCCCCATCACACTTGTGCTCCAGGCCCTGCACCAGCTCCAGTGCCCTTCTCTGGCCCCGCTCCAGCACCTCAATGTCTCTCTTGCAGTGAGAGATCTGACATTTAACCAGGGTTTGTCCTATGAAAATTATTTTCCAATCAACAGCACATTTCTTTTTTATCTTTATTTTGTATTCATTTTGAGAAGAGATGTGTTGGAGGGGATATCTCAAGCGCAGAAATTAAAGAAATGGATTAAATATCACTGGTATGTTGTGCTATATTCAAGACAGTGCTCCAAAGGGAGCATACTTAACATTATTTTCTCTTAAGCTTTGTCAAGAGCTATTCTTGAGCCTCTTGTAGCCCTACTCTTCCATCAGAAATACTAACTTAGTTTAGATAAGTTGTGATAGTCATGGAGGAAAATATGACAGAACAATAAAACCATGAAGAGGCAACCCACTGGTGAATGTGTGTTTGGGGTGATCAAACCTCTCATAGGGTACCAGCATGCAAGTACAAAGTGGGTAAAAAGAGGAGAGTCACTGGCATCAGGGCTGAGCCCAAAACACACCTTGGGGAACTTGCTCTCCTCGTCAATGAGGGAGATGATGTTCATGGGCTTGATGGCAATCATGTCCAAGGCATCCTGATTATCAGTGAACTCAATGTGCTGCCAGTTGATGTTCTCCAGGTTGTACTCCTCCTGCTCGAGTTTGAAGACGTGGCGCACAAAGAACTGCTGCAGGTTTTCATTTGCAAAGTTAATGCAAAGCTGCTCAAAACTGGGGAGGGAGGATCAAGGAAAAGCCACATTAGATCCACCAGGGTCTATCTTTCTCCATCTCTCGCCATGCTTGAAGCAATACTCAGAGACCATGTCAACCGCTCAGTAAGATCGCAGTGGGCTGAGAAATTGCTTCAAATAGTCAGTTTTTCTCCCCCAAACCAATATATATATTATTGTGCTACTACTAATTATATGTATAATAATAATATATATGGTTATAGCCATTATGTGTGTGGTCTAAACCAACCAGCTTATGAAACATGTTGTCTGCTGCAACATAAAAGTGATTATCATAGATTCATAGAATGGTTTGTGTTGGAAGGGACCTTAAAGCTCATCCAGTTCCAACCCCTGCCACGGGCAGGGACACCTCCAACTAGACCAAGTTGCTCAAAGCTCCATTAGCTCTGATAATCTCTCTTATCAAAAAAGGCTTGGCCCAGCCCAGTCCTGTTCTTCTCAGGAGAGGTGAAAGAACATTGAGCAAGACATTGAGCTTGGGGTGGTGAAGGAGGGCTAAGACACAATTTTCCTTTTGCAGACTCCATACCTGTTCACAGTGAAGTTTTCAAAGCCGAAGATGTCAAGGAGGCCAATGGATCTCCTGACACTCTTGAGTTCCTGGGAAGGAGGTCTGTAAATTGCAGCATTGATCTTCTCCACGATCCATACGAAAAGCCGCCCATAAATTCCCTGCAATATCCCCAAGATGAGGGTCACTGAGGCAGGTCAGCAGTTCCTCTGCTACTCTGCAGCACCAGTTCACTCATGATGGCACAGGCTCCCCGAAAGCATGACCAACAACTGAGGACATGCTCGCCAATATTTATGTCACACTCTTGGCATGGTTTAAAGCTTCAAGAGCTGTTATCAAGGAAAATGGACCTGAAAGCTTAAGGATAATTGGAAGCAAAATCCCACATTTGGATAGTCCTACATTTTGGATTTATGGGCTCACTGCAAAGCCAGACAGTCCTTGTCTTGGCTTCTAAACATCTCTTTCTACAGATCAGCAGATCCATGGGTCTCCTGGATAAGCCAAGGACATCGTGCCTGGATGTCCTTGCAAGCACCTTGCAAGGTGCTGACTTACATGCTGCAGCACTGGCTAAACAGGCTGCGGATTTAATAAAGCAGCTCTTGCTGCTTCAGTAGTTCCAGAACTCCATGTTTTACAGTGCTATTAATCTTTTGTATAAGGTATAACAGTGTACCAGGAGGGAGGTGTGAGTCAAAGGCCCATCACTGGAGGAGTCACTGTCTGGATTTGCAGACTAGTTGGGTATCAAACCAGCTAGCTTGATCTACCAGTTCCCCACAGGTAGAGGGGGGGCCCCAAAACAGCCACAGTGTGCCACTGAGGCTTGTTCTGCAACCTTACATAGGGCTGCCAACAGCACAGCAGTGATGCAGACCCACCCCATCAACCTTCCTTACCCCAAAGTCTCAGGTGATGCTCTCTCTAGGTGCTCTGATGGCTGCTGAACTGCTCTATCCCTGTTCCTGTGATGTTCAGCTTTGTTCACTGCTGCAGATACTCCCAAATCCCATAAGTCAGGTGTGGGTATTACAGGTGCTGATAGAGCTGGTCTGATTTACAGCAGCTGAGGACCTAACCCTGGGATTCAAGCTGGGACACTTCCCTGAAGTTCAGGTGAAGTTATTCCAGAATGCTGGCTCCTTCCATAGGTCACCTTTGAGTATAGACAGTCTCAAGACCAGACTGAAACCCCCCTGAACCAGGCTATCTAGACTCCTTCCATCACAACTCTTTGCGCATCCCAATGAGAAAATAGTTTTGAGGCCATTTGCTGATCTGAGCTCACACGGGCACCAAGCAAGACATCTTTACTGTGCAGTAGATGCTCTGGTCTCAAAAGTGGCAGGTATCTTCAGCTTATCAACAGAATTAGAAAGGAATTCCCTAAGACTTACCTTTACAAAAGCATCCCTCACATCCAGCGCTTGTTCCATGCTGAGAGGTGTGGAGACGGTCTCACCCCTGGTGATGATAGTCCTGCTGGTAAGGCAGTTCATCACATCCTGAGGGTCAACCTGGTGAGGGCACCATGAAACACAGCTGCTGACTTCATCACACAAGGTGTCCTTACAGTAGCCTGGGCCATTGGCCTGAATGTGCATGGCCAGAGAGGAACAGTGCAGCCTCCCTATGCCTGGAGGTGACTTTTCTTAGCTGTACAGGGCAAATATGTCAAATGATGCTACAGGCATTTTCAGAGAGAGTATTTAACACTTTTACAGTGTTTTACTATGGAAAATGTTCTTGGGACTTAGTGTGAGATGTTAAGGAGGTGTGGGGAGGGAAGATGATGAAGTAAAGCCTGCAAAGCTGTACCCTGCCAGCATTAAGGTAGTTTTGCATCCCCTTGATCCCTTTTCATACATGAAAGATCAAGCCAGGGAGATGTCCACTCCCTAAAGTACATGGAAACAGCTTGCAGACAGCTGTGGATCACACTGTGGCACCAGAATTGCCTATAGAGATGAGATGATGTCCCTGAGGGAGCCCTGTGTCCTGATGAAGAATGTTCCAGCCACTCTATGGATGGTTTGGGTGAGGGTCATCTCACCACAGATACACAGAGTGTGACATCTCTATCTCAGATACTGTAATGAACTCTTTACATCAATGAGGGAAATACTGTATTTCAGGGACACAGCTATTTTGGATGTCCCTTTCAGGATGATGTGCCACCAAAGTGTCTGTTTCTCTCCACTGGCATGAAGGGGAACTCAGATCCCCAGCTCACATGGACACATCCACCTTCACGCTGCCAGTGCAGGGCAAAGTATGGCTTACCTGGGCCTCTTCAGCCTCATAGAGCTGGTGGTGCAAAGGGAGCTCTGACACAACACTAGAAACACAGGAACAAGCCAGAAAGGGGACAGCAGCACCACAGAGCCACTGACCTCTAGCAGTGATGCTGCAGTGATTAGTGATGCTGACTGAACAACTTCACAGGCATCCAGGTTGTCATAGGTCCGAGCTGGGGGAAGAAAGGCAGAGGGAAAGCCTTGAGCAAGGGATGTGGCTCTGCAGAAGGTGGATGGGGTGAGGGAAAGGGTTTTTCTCCACTCTCTCTGTGTGATGGGCAGGCAAAATCTGGCCATCAGAAGGGAGAGAATAACGCAGCTGCTGGAGCCCTAGTGCTGGCTGCAAAGGACCTGTTCTGTGCTCTGTCAGCCACCCTAAATGACTGATGGGGTAAAAATGTTTCTAGCATGTAAGTGCTTTAGGCTTCTGTCTCCCAAAGAGGCTTTTTAAATCACCGTGTCACTTCTGACAGCAGGGCAGTTTGGTACCTTTACAAAGGCATATTGAATCACACAGGCACTTGTCAAACACTCCATTAATCTCTCCTTGTAAAACCTGAGTCTGCTAAATGGCCTGTGGCCATGTTCAACCTCCCTACATTCAGAAATGGTGGAAGTCACTGAGCACACTGAAGTCTGGCAGCTCTGCAGAGCGGGCAAGTGGATGTATTCCTCCTTTCTTGTCCTTTCACACCACAATAAGCAGCTGATTCCCTGGCATGGCACCGTGGCAGGTAGTCTGGACACAGCCCTCCACCCCTAAGCTTGGCTCCCTCTCACCATGCAGAGTAGAAGTGTGCTGGACCACGTCCCTTGTCCTTTTACCTTCATACTGCAGGTTGCCCATGTGCAGGATGGCAGCCAGCAGCTTGGAGATCTCCCAGTTCTCTGTGTCAGTGAACATAAGGACCTTCATTGCAGAGCGGATATTGGCGTACTCCTTGCTGTCATCTCTGCCATCACAGGTTGTGCAGTTGCCCTGGGGAGGCAAAGAGGTGGCACAGTGCATGGGGTAAAGCAGAGAGCATCTGGGTATAACCCTGAGCTGTCCAAGCCTTCCCCCTAAATCAGTAGACATATTGTTTAAGGGATGAACATGCAAAAGATGATGCTGAACCTGTGGATCTAGCTCTGCTCTTTGGAGTACAGTGATTCTAAACCTGCACTTACCCTGCTGTCCCCATCTACCCTGTGTCTAGCTGCAATTGGCAGAGGAGAAACAGCTCCCTGAGACTGGGATAAAGAGCAAGAAGGAAATGTGCCAGAGGCTCTCAGTGATCCAGGTAGAAAGCTGGGTCCAGCCTCATTGCTGATGAACCAGCCTTGATTATAACTGCTTCTACCAGTTCCTCTGGATGAAGATACTGGTGCGTAGAGAGTGGGGCTGGAGATTGCTGGATCAGTCAAAACACGTGGAACAGAGACAACTCAGCACCCTGTGTTGCTGAGAATGCACCATTCAGCCACGTACTCCTCCTCCCTGCCCATCACTGCTACAAGAGCATCTAACAACCAAACAAGTTCTCCAAACAAGTGGCCTGGGCACCAAACATCAAAACCATTCAACCCTGTGTACCACTCCACAGGAAGAGTGGAAATAACCTGGTCTGTACAAAGGGGTTAAAGGTTTGCACTAAGACTGTGAAGCTTGTGGTGGTGGGACAAAGAAATCTTACAAATCCTGTGGCTAAGATTCGGGAAGCAGCAAAGCAGCTCTTGGCTGTGGAGGAAGCAGAACCTCTCTTCTTCCTCTCTAACAAGCTCTCACCACATCACCCCACCAAACCTCTGCTTCATCACACTCTCACCATCGCAAGGTAGTTGTAGTCCGTGGCTTTCCCAAGACCCAGCTTCTTCTTCTGCTCCATTGTCATTCCTCTCAGCATGCAGTAAAACACGTGGTAGTTCCTCTCATCCTGGGCCTGCAGTAGAAGAGCAAGTGTCAGCTCTGTGCGGAGAATGGCACTGCAAAGGTCATAGAACCACAGACTGGTCTGGGCTGGAAGGGAGCTTAAAGCTCCTCCAGCTCCAACCCCTGCCCCGGGCAGGGACACCTTCCACTAGAGCAGGTTGCTCCAAGCCCCTGTGTCCAACCTGGCCTTGAACACTGCCAGGGATGGGGCAGCCACAGCTTCTCTGGGCACCCTGTGCCAGCGCCTCAGCACCCTCACAGGGAAGAGCTGCTGCCCAAGAGCTCATCTCAATCTCCCCTCTGGCAGGTTAAAGCCATTCCCCTTGTCCTGTCCCTACAGGCCCTTGTCCAAAGCTTCTCTCCAGGTTTCTTGTAGCCCCTTTAGGTAATGAAAGGCTCTATAAAGGTTGATGGACCAAGTGCCACCTCCCTCACTTTGCAGATCTACCACCTCACCTGCCTGCAGACCCGGGACTTCTCCAGCAGGTACTGCTCAATCTTTGCCCCCTCGATGGCTCCCCTTTTGTTGAAGTGGATATCGATGTACTTCCCAAACCGGCTGGAGTTGTCATTACGGATGGTCTTTGCATTCCCAAAAGCTGCAGGGAAGAATTGCAGTGGGTTAGAGAAGACCTGATGTGGGGAGAGTCATAGATCTGGTCTCATGGGCAAAAAGAGGGTGAAGCTGAGAGGGTAAGAAAGTAGCCCCAAAGCCTTTCGTTTAAGTTTGGCTGGCACAATTGCATCTCAGTGTGGGGAAACAGGATATGCCTCAGATGACTGTCCTCGGAAACATAGAGACAAGCACAGAGGAGGCATGGGAATGGGGTGACCTTATCCAGGAAGGAGGGCTAGGATAACAGGATTTTGGCAGCAGCTGATGAAACACAAGAGGGTTGAGCAAGGCTGGCAGGAGGATGCTGCAGCGTGCGGGAAATGACAGAGTTGCTGGTGAGTGATTTGGTGACTGAGAGGGAAAGGAAAGAGCTTGTCCTTTAGGGAAATACAGAGGAGTAAGCAGGAGACTTCTCCCTGCAACCAGACTGTGCAGAGAATGGTACCCATGTCGATCCTCTGTGTGGGTTTGGACCACTGGCATAAGCGCCCTGACCAGCATGCCATGGAATTTATGCTCCAGGATTGATGGTGATGCATTTGAAGTTCAGAGCCTCTATTCCCTTCAACCCTAGCAGTGGTGAAGTGCATGTTCAAAACCACCCTCTGTGCTTGCCATGCATTATGGTGCTTTACAGCCCCAGTGCTCAGGCAGACCTGGGATGCCCTGAGAACCTCATTGCATCCTCGTGTCATGACTGAAGGAAGCTCCAACAGAACACAGAGGTGGAAACCTCAGCTTTTCTTGTCTGCTCTGCTAATATTATGCATGGAAAGCAGTTAGGATATTCACATTCCCATTGATTCCTGCTTTCTGGAAGTAGCAGGGAAAGTAAAAATAATGTTATTATTTAAGGAACATGCTATTTTCCCACATAAGTGTGAAAGATCCATCTGGCATCATGTTGCGACCAGAGGGGCAGATGACTTCTTTAATTTACAGACATGCAATTAGAACAGTGGGGTTGATCACAGTAAGAGCTTGCCAATGGATCTATTAAAGCCATGAGATGATTCTCATTATCTGGTTCTTTCTTGAACTGCCTTTATTCCTTATTCTGCATTCTGCTGTCATTCACTGATCTTGGAAGGACAAGGTGGGATTTACTATCGTGTGTTGCCAGCATAAGGTGGTTAGTCTGTGAAGATCTGGTCAAATTAATCTCATGTTCTGCTGAACAAGCAAAGAATAGGAATAGGAGTTTTGCAGCTGTGGCCAAATGGAACAAGCAATTAGGTAAACGCAGCATTTACAGGGTATTGGTGCTCTGCACACAGTTATAATTCCAGTGCTGGAAGAGGTGGTGAGGCTTTTGTATTTGGTGATTTTTGGAATCCCAAACTACACAGGGAATTAGGGAAAATTCAGGTTTCTGTTTTAAAATTTTTTGGGAAAAAAGTACTGGTTTAAGTTGAAAAGCCCCACATTTTTCAATTTAAAGTGAATAAAACAATAAAAAAAACTTTCAGGTCAGCTGAAATGCTTCACTTTTGGCAACAGCTGTCAGAAATATTAATGGCAAAATTGAGAGCATGAATCAGAGAATATTAGTCTTGTGGAAGAATAACTCAAACAGCAAGAAACTGAATATGTTGTTTAACGAATGTTCACATCACTGCTTTTCTGATTTTCTTTCACATCACTGGTTTTCTTATAGTATCATAGAATGGTTTGGGCTGGAAAGGACCTTGAGATCATCCAGTTCCAGTCCCCTGCCATGGAAAATATACGATTTTTGTCACATTTTGAAACTCAAAATGCAACAAAAGTTGCCACATTTTGTGTTTCCTGGCTTTGGTTTGTGTTTTTTTTATTTCCCATTTTTTAGATACCACCCGAGGCCTTACCTTCCAGGATGGGATTTGCCTCCAGGACCTGCTGCTCAATCCAGGAATGCTGACCGCTGATCGCTGCCAGGAACTGCAGGATCAGTTTTGTGCTTTCTGTTTTCCCTGCTCCGGATTCACCACTGCAAAGACAACAGGAATTGATGTCAGTGAAAGCCCTGCTGCATCCCTGCCAGTGTTCCTCTGTCTCCAAAGAGAGCACTCTCTGTGCCTTTTCTCTCAGCATAGGTAGGATGAGGCCACTGAAGATGGATTTCTAGCATCCCAAGGACTCATTGTGGGACAAATGGCAGGACACAGCTTCCAGCCAAGGTCCAGATTTGCTGTACAGTCTATTTGGCCCAAGCTCTTCCTTGGGTTTGGGTATCTCCAGCAAATTCAAATCAGCACTAAGAAGGGCATGAAGCACTTTTAGGCAGTGATTTTCTGGGTATCATCACCAGACCATAAGCCTGTGTTCCAGGGGCTAGCTGGTCCCATGGGGCATCATAGAATCCTAGAATGGTTTTGGTTGGAAAGGACCTTAAAGACCATCTAGTTCCAACCCCCCTGCTGGGATGAACCAAGGTTGATCAGTCCAGAGCAGAGCCATGCAGGAAGACATCAGTGTAGCACTATGAACAACTACAGGTCCAGCAATTAAGCTTGTCCCTGGCCGTTCCTTGTGCAGAATGTGTAGATCTTTGCATCTTTGATGTCTGTAGAGTATTGAGTTTAAATTGGAAAGTGGAAGTTAAAGATGAATATGAGATCTATTGGGTAGTGGGGTAAGTACCAAAGGATTGATGAAGCATCTTTACTAGGAACAGTGACTGCAAACAGAGGCACTGGGATGGAAGATCTAATGGGTCATTCAAATTTTGGGTTCTATTTATTTGATAAGCTGTTCCCTATCAACCACATTGCAAAGTGCTCATCATCCATTTTCAGGATATGGCCCATTTGGAGTCTCACAACTCACCTTATGATACAACACTGGTCCTTGTTGTTGCGCTGCATGTTGAAGTAGCAGTTGTCAGCAATTGCGAAGATGTGTGGTGGCATCTCACCAATCTTTTTGTTGGTGTACAGGCGTATCTGCTCAGGCGAGTAGATGGGTAAGAGCTGGTAGGGGTTTACTGCCACCAGTATAGAACCAGTGTATGTCTGCAGGAGAAGCACATGAAGGTTTATGGGGACAGTGAGATGTAGCTGAGAGGCTTTGGTTGCTTGGATGGAGTGTGGAGGGCAGAGAAATTAAGGCATTTCACAAGCTGGATGATAGATGATGGCCAAGTCAAAGGTGCAGGGTGGAGCCTGAAGCAAAACTGGAACATAAGTCCCAAACTATCTAAACCAGTCCATACTCAGCCCTGCTCATGCACAGCATGGATCCAAGCCTTAACTCATATTGTGGATGCTCCTCAATTAGGATTCAAAGCTTCAAGCCAAGCTCATATTCGCAAAATATATCACCAGAGCCAGCACATACCCGTACATACCTCCTGCATTTCACAAGTTATGAGAAACTAGAGATGAGAGAAACCTTAGTACCATTGCTGTATCTCAATGCAGGACCAGCTGGATCCAAACCATTCCTGACAGATGTCTGTCTAATCTGTTTTTATTTATCTCTCCACAAGAGAGCTTCTAAGCCTCCTACTGCAATATGTTCTTCTCTACCATCTCTGTCTTACCAGATCTATCCATGCTGCAGTTTTAAACCTTGTTCTGTGCACATGGATACGGCCCACAAAGTTCTGACATACTGGAAATAGCCTTTGGTTCACCCCTTGTTCTCTGTGGCACTCGAATGAACGAAGCTGTCATAGAACCGTAGAATAGAGGGTTGAAAGTGACCCAAGGATCATCTGGCCCAATCTTTCTTAGCAAAGCATGACCTACACTAGATGTCCCAGCACCCTGTCCAGCTGAATCTTAAGTGCCCAACGCTGGGGAGTCACCACTTCCCTGGGGAAGTTATTCCAATGGCTGGTTATTCTCTGTCCAGGGTCTTGGGCAGCAAACCCCTCTGTAGTGTCTTGCTCTTCCATTTCTGCCCTTCCAGGAGTTGTTTCTCTCAAGCCTTTCACCAAAGGACCTTTTTCATCTTGCTCAGGTGCAGCTCTGATGGAGGTTTGGCCACATCCCAAGCCCAAGGCAGAGAATAAGGATCTCCTTCCCCTCCTTCAACTGTCCAGAAGTTAGTGTCTAGAGCAAGTGAGTCAACAGGACTCCACCTCGAGCTAACCAAGGGACATGAGGTGAAGGCTACTTTCACTCCATGACTTCAAAGGAGCCAAGTCACCGTCTCTAGGTTAACTTTTGGCAATGAAAGTTATAAGATTATTTTTATATATATTCTTTTCATATATATTTTATGTATATGAATATATTTTATATATTCTTTTCAGGGGGAAAAAATAATTTCAACAAAAAAACCCTATCTTTCTGGGTTTTTATTTGGGTGGCCTAAAACTGACAATAAGCCTTTGTCACAAAGCAGCAAAGAGGCACAGGGAAGGATGATTGTGAATGGAGAAGAAAATGTCTCCATGCTCTGCTGGCTACTCCTCTTTTTGTGCACATTGCAAACTGGCTGATGAATAAAACAAGTCTGAGCTGTTCCTCTTTTCTGAAGGCAGCAAAATAACTACCACTGCTGGTGAGAGGAGTGGAGACTTGGAGACACAAGCTCCAGGTTGAGTTTCTCCCATCAAGCCTAGTATCCCTCAGTCAGGATGGAAAGGGATTGAGTAGAGTGAGATGATAACTTGCCACCATCTATACGCTTCCCACCAGCTCAGGCTTCCTGAAAGGCAGCCAGTAGGTGGCAATTGTGTCCCATAGCAGGGATCTGAAAGCCCTTAGGGACTCTTCACTTTCTAGCCTCGTGGCCAACACCAGAGAGCAACTTTGTTCAGTCCCAGGTGAGGCTTGACTTTACAGTAGTAACTGAGAAAGGTCATGATAATCTTCCCTGTAATAGGGGGCTACGTGCCAGTAAAGGAAAAAAAGCTCTTTAAGCTCAAGAAAAAAGTTGTCACAAATCCAAAGGGTAGAAATTGGCTGTGAAATCAAGTTGACTGGATGCTAGAAGAAGAAGGCATTGAAATAAGGGAGCAAAGTAATCCCAGAGCAGCCTTCAACAGGGCCAGAACAGGTAAACTTAGTGCTCAGAGGAGTGAGCTCACTTTCCAAATGGGATTCCATCATCAAGGTCCTCAATGAACCCCAAGACTCCTTCCAGTCGTGGGTGAGATACTCAGAAGACTCTTTTCCACTTCATAATTTATTACCAGGTTAATTTTAGGGACATTTCTGATCTTTCTTCAGCCTTTTCTCAAGGACTGACACTTTGCAGAGGCCTCTGAAATCCCTGCATTTCAGTCACACTGTTCTGCCCTGCCCCTGGCTGGACCGAGCCCGTCGCATTGAGCACGACCGT
>NW_009937871.1:26584-36807 GCF_000696875.1 Nestor notabilis
AATGCTCCCACTGACCCTTCCTTGTGATCCACAAAACACTTCATCAGCACGAACTCTTGGACCATTGCTTGTTTTTGTAGGTTATTCCTAGTTGATAAATACCCACAATTTACCCCATTCTCACAGCTGACGGAATGCAAAACTTTGTCCACTTTGCTGATGAGGGACCAAAGGGCACCTCCAAGGAAACATTATCTCGCTGGTTTCTATTGCTGGCTGAAGGCAAAGACCTCCTGTCCTGGGAAAATAAAGCTTCACCAACAGGCAGGGGCTCTGCCATAGCTGACCACAGGAACCACATCTCAGCAAATTCATGCCTGCATGACCTACCTTTTAATAAGCCCCAAACAAATCCCTTCTGAGCCTGCTGCCCTCACTACCCAGCAGCCCATGGCTGACTTCATCTGGATTTTGATGGGGTTAAAGGTCTACCAAACATTACTGCGTTTTGGCAGTGCTTGGAGAGCAGCAACAGGCAGTGGTTTCATCTCTAGATATTTAATCTTACTCATGAGCCCAGGCTCTGCACCAGATGTTCTGGCTACCCAGCATAGTTTCTCTTAGTGCATGCAAGCCAAACCATGGGCAGCAAGCTCTTGTTGAAGTGCAGAAGTTTCTTTTCTCCAAGTTAAGTTCATTACTTAGAAGCATTTATAGCTTTAACCACATTCACAGGCTGGGGACATTCCAGCTCTGGGAAGGTGTCACAGCTTCACCATGATGGTCAAGCTCTGCGGCAAAGGAGATGGTGGTCTCAGTGCACTTGTGAAGTAGCAGCAATGGTGATGTAAGAAGTAAATGAGAATGCCACAATGGTGAACAGAAACGGGTGGTCTGGTGTAAGGCATGGCAGTGATTGCAAATGACAGTGCTAAGAGTCATACTTACCCTCCCTCCGCAGTTTGTCTTATAAGTAAAATATGAGGGAGGAGAAAAAAGAAAAGTATATTTTATTAGAGCAGGATTACACCCTCCACAAAGTTAAAGAGATGAGGAAACAAGAGGGACTGAAGTCCCATTGGAAAACCTTTACCCAACAGGCTCAGAAATCATCTTGAGTAGGTGAAGGAGCTTCACCATCTTTAAGACAGCGCAAATTATACCACAGAAGAAAACACCTCAGGCTATTTCCTACCCACGTGGCATCCATATGGTACCTTGGCTTTGCAAAACTGCTATTGATATTCACCACATTCAATACAAATCTACTCCTCCCAGTGCCACCACTCTTGAAAGATGGGATCTAAAGATCCTGAGCCTTCAACAACACGCATGTAGGCAGAGGTGGTTTATGTACCTCTCTATCAAGCTATGTGCTCTATGTCATTTTGAGAGTGTCATTCTGATTTGAGGTTGCACTGATTGCTGTCTTTTGCCCAGGATGTGGGCTGGAGCTCCAAAGCTATTAGTGGTGTGGAGCAATTAAAGCACAGTAACCTGGAACCTCTGTGATGCAAATCCCTTTGTGGCCTTATGCAGTAGCCCTGTAGGACACATGGCACTGTCATTATCAGACCAGAAGAACTTGTAGAGAAACCACATGGTTACTGAGTCATTTCAGCCCAAATCACTGCCCACGCTCACCTCCAGGCTAGAAGCTGCCCTTTGCATTAGCCCTTATTAGTATGATGCTGCCAAACACGCTCTGCCCAGTGCTCATTTGTGTTCCTAATCTCCCTGGATGCCTGTGAATAGCTTGGTGAGGGAGCTCAGAGCTTCCATGAAGGAGCTGGGTGTATTCAACAGGCAATCTGATATTGCACACATGAAATCTTATCTGAGGACCTCTGTTTGCTTAGAGAAGCAACAGGCACTTGCCTGATGGAGCCCCCAGGGGAGACACATGGACACCACTGCAAAAATATCCAACATGATCCCAGCTTTCTCAGAGAACGCTGTGGGAATCCACTTGGTACCACCACAGGGTGCCCACAAGCAATGGGTAAACACATGTTCCCTGGATGTGCCAACCAACTACTTGCTATCTATACTTCTTGGGCAGCATTCAGGTTGCTTGAGTTTGGTTATCCATATGAATACTACATCTAACCTCGTCGATGGACACGTTCTGAGCTGGAGGAGGTTGAACTGTACTGAACTTTCCTTCTGACACAAACTATTCTACCCGAGCTCCAGACAGCCCTGAAGCAATCACGTCACCCAACGGGCACCTATGTTTGCACAGCTGAAAGGCAGTCTTGGCTCTGTTGGCTCTACTGATGTCTCTAGTGACTGCCATGGGTGTTTTAGGGCACATGGAGACACCACTTCAAGTATGAAGTTGGGCTGCTAACTTTTGTTAGTGAATCATTATAAATGGCTGTGGCTCCCTGAAGAGAGCTCCAGGGAGTAACTCAATTCATCTAATGTGTAGATCATTTTCTGGTCATGACTTTAACCTGACAATACAGGGGACCTGCGCATTATGCACAACAAATAATGTGCATCAGTGGGATGAATTTGGGCATCTCTATTCTCCTCCATGCTTTGGGGATCTAGAGGTGCCTTTTCAGCAGCTATGTCCCCTTCCTCTAGGATTGAACTCCATCTCTGAAAGAAGATAAGGATATCTTCCAAAGTTGGCAGCAAGGAGTTGTCAGTCATATGAACAGCCTATGTAGGAGTGGTGTGTTCTCCATCACTGCCCAGCTGTAAACCAAAACCATCCTATCAAAAGGCACTGGACATCAAGCAGAAGAAGCAGACTTGATAGATAAAATCCTGGATATGGTCTGTTGGCTTATGCTACCTGGGATGTCTGTATCGCAATTCCCTGTGCCTGAAAATCCAGTAGTCTCTACAGCCTTTTGAAATTAGATTACCAGATGGCTTTGAAAAGATCTTCAAAGGCACAGCAGGACTTACCTGAGTGAAAACTGTAGGATTTGAAAGCAATACCAAATGTTCCATATATTCATAGGCTGTTTGTGTACATTAGCTCGTGGCAAACACACAGATGTACTCCACACTTCTGCCCCAAGAATGTGCAGCAGACTACACAGCATACAGCACACTGGTAAAACCAGCACAGACACTGGAATGCTGACTCTCATCCTGCTGGGAGGTGGGCTTTAGGAAGCTACTGCAGAAAAGAGATGCAGTTCTGGATGGCTCCCTGCAAACCCCTCAATTTCGGCATGTCTGGTTGGGTTGGAAAGGCTGCACTGGATCCACTGGTCATGACATGCCTGAGCTGACCTAACGAAGGGCATTGCCCTCCCCAGAGATCAGCTCTCAGGATCCCAAACAACCCAGAGCTAATAAGCCATAAACACAGATGAGGAAGGTACTTTAGAGCTGTTATGGGAGTTGCTCACTTAATTGTTCTGTTAGCTCACGCATGCACTTCCTCATCCTTCCTCCACCCTTTGCACCTCCAGCAAGTCACAGAATCCCAGAATCCCAGGTTGAAGGGATCTCAGGGATCCAAAGCATGACCTAGACTAGATGTCCCAGCACCTTGTCCGGCCCTATCTTAATAGTGTCCAGTGGTGGGGAGTCACCACTTCCCTGGAGGGGCTGGTTGTTCTCACTGGGAAAAATTTCCCTCTTGTATCCAACTGGAATGTCCCCAGGAGTAACTTGTACCCATCACCCCTCGGCTTTTCCATGGGACTCCTTGTCAAAAAGGAGTCTCCATCTTCTTCGTACCCACCCTTTAACTACTGGAACATGGGGATAACGTCTCCCCTGACCCTTGTTTTCTCCCAGCTCTCTCAGCCTTTCCAGTCCTCACCTACTTGCGTTGAATGAGTTAATGGTTCAGAGGGAGAAGGCAGAAAGGCCACAGCCAGCCTGCAGTTGCCAAAGGCTTTTGTTTTAGGATTACTACAGCATGCACATGGCCTGGGTTGAACTGGTTATTGTGTGTGGAAGGTTAATGCATGTCCCCAAAACTTCTACGGGGGCTACACAGCGAGGTGGCATGGACTTTGCTCATTGCCTAACACATGGGGTCTTTCACTGGGGCACCCATAAACTCTGCAGTGTGTCTTCTGAAGACAGGCTGAGAGAGCTGGGCTGGGGCAGCCTGGAGAAGAGAAGGCTCCTGAAGGGGACACCTTAGAGCAGCTCCAGGGCCTAAAGGGGCTCCAGGAAACCTGGAGAGGGGCTTTGGACAAGGGATGGAGGGACAGGCCAAGGGGAATGGCTTGAACCTGCCAGAGGGGAGACTGAGATGAGCTCTGAGGCAGAAGCTCTTCCCTGGGAGGGTGCTGAGGCGCTGGCACAGGGTGCCCAGAGAAGCTGTGTCTGCCCCATCCCTGGCAGTGTTCAAGGCCAGGTTGGACACAGGGGCTTGGAGCAACCTGCTCTAGTGGAAGGTGTCCCTGCCCATGGCAGGGCTTGGAACTGGAGGAGCCTTAAGGTCCCTTCCAGCACAAACCAGTCTGGGATTCTACGATCCTATGATTCTACAGTGCAGAAGCACTTCACCACTTGTGCCCAGCTGAAGGTAGAAACTCAGATGCTCAGTTCAATCAGGGGGTTCCCTGTGTTTTCCAAAACATGGAAAACCCCAACATGGAGTTTTCCAAAGTTAAGGAGAGCAGAGGGTTTAGTACAGAGGAAGAGGTGGAGGTGGGAGGACACTCACATAGATGAGGTGCTCCCGATAGCGGATCAGCAGGTTCCTGAGGATTCCCGCCTCATTCAGGTCCCCCAGGCGGATCATGTCCTCCACTCCATGGATGGAGGTGGGGTGCATGGGTTTGATGTGGCTGGCATTCTGCGGGGAAATCCAGTGCTCCTGGAAAGAGAGCAAGGACAGAGTCAAATGAGATACCACTGGGATGAGAGAAAGAAACAGCCCATCCCAGACAGAAGGACCAGGTAGAAGAACATACATAGGAAAGCATTAGCACACAGGCAACAGCTTCTATTCCTGGGGCATGACATTGACTAATTTGATAGGTTCATAGCAGAAGGAGGAAAACATCTTTATTTATTTTCCTTGTCCTTTGTTACTGGAGCAGCAAAGAGACATGAGACATAAGCCATTCTGGCAGGAACATCATCCAGGACAGCATGGACGCATAGTACGTCAGGGAAGCTTTTAACAAATAGCAGATTTGTTCTTCCTTTCACACAACTACATTTTCACATCCCTGGTTAAGCCTCTGCTACAACATAATGTTGAGAAAAGAAAAGAAAAAGAGAGAAGGATGCCCTGGGATGGCAAAATCTCACTTTTAATGGCAGAGTGGGTTTTAGTCTGGTCACTTCTAAAGGGCTTCAAAAGCTACTACAAATTGGACACAAGGACCCTGCTGTACCAAATCTCTTTCTACCATCTTTGAAGGGAATGAGAGAATTTACAATTATCTCAGGCTGGGAAAACAGTATAAAGGACAGAGAACCTCCTCAGATGACCCTCTGCTTGTGATATAGATGTTACTCTAAACCAGCCACCACTGCACAAAATTAGAGGTGGGAAATTGAAGGAGAACCAGTGTTTGGGCACATCCTGTATTGGTAGGAGGCCAGGAAGGACTGGATAACAGCAGAGGAATGGCAGGTTGAGGTGGGTTTGCTCAAAGCACTTTCTAAATGTACTTTGGAGGCTTCTATTATCATTGTACTCCAGAAGCTTCTCGACTTTTCAGTCCCAAAACAGCCTCAAAAGTAGGGACAAAACATTATCTTGTCTTTACAGATAGAAAATGGGCACAGTTGATTCCAAGGACATATGAGAAGTCTGTGACAAAGTCAGTCGTCATGTTCCTATGATCCCTGACCTATCCAGAAGAAGTGAAGAAGGGTCCTCACAACCCTTTGTACATACATTGCCTTCATCATCCACAACCTGGATCTGTCCAGAGTCACACAGTTTAACCACCGCTCCAATGGGGACATCGAATTCCCGTCCGGTTTTGAGGTCCATCCACACATAATCCCCCTGCAGTCAAAGAGAGGACAGTTACATTCAGGTCTGCAGAAGCTTCAGCATCCCTTGGGATACAAGTTGTTGATGTTTTGTACGAATCAAATCAAATCATTGGTACAAGTCAAATGACTTCCTTTGCAAATCAATGCACTTCACTATCCCTGTATTTCATGGGCTTGTAAGTGGTGGTCACGGACTGCATCCTGCAGTGAGCAGTTACCAAGCAGTGATACAGGCAGAAAACCCCACCCGGGTAGAGGTTTCTATCTATCCAATGTACAAGACTAGAAAGTCACATTTAGGAGATGGTTTTGAGCTCTGGGAAGCCTTATCTGGAGGGTTGTGGCACATTTTTCCCTTGCAGATAAACACTATCAAATATACATTCTAGTGCCTTGGAAACTAGTGAAAGGAGATGACTGAAGAAGGGTTAAGAACCAGAGATGTAGATACATATACTTCATGAGGAGGCCTCCCAGCTATAGTGATTTGTAGGTGGGCTTTTTGCATTTAATACTTTCCAGTGGTTTTTATCTACTGTGACCATGTCCAGTTGCTTTCTGAGCCTGTGCAAAGTTTTAGCATCCATAATGCCCAAGGAAGAGTTTAGCTATCAATAGCGTGAAAAGCTGTGTCCTTTTGCATGTTTCAGGTGTTTCATTTGAGACCTCTGTGTTTTCATTTTGGAAGACACAGCAAGCAGTTGACCCCTATCCACTCGCTCCATGCCACTGGTGTGATCCATAGACCTCTGTCAGTCCTGCTGGGCACAGACTATCGGCTCATCAGCTCTGTGGATATTAAATTACTCAAATGCAAAAAGCCTTTTAAAGAAGCTGTTTTCCCTCAATACAAAATAACCCCAAACTAAAATCCCAAGCAGGCCCCACACTGTTTGAGGCAAAGCTGAGTTATTTCCCACTCCTTTTCTCAATGTGAAGAGGTGCTAAAACTGGGAGGCATCTAGTCAAATGTCAGGCATGTTTGCAACAAGAAGCAAATGTACTTTTTCATGCAGCTGAGTTTAATGTTGCGAACTTGTAGCCCCATCTAATGCCATATTCCTGGGGCCAGCTCCACTTGTACCTGTTAAGCACAATGCAAATGCAACATCTACCTTTGGAAGGCCTGAAAAACTGCTGGGAGAAGGGAAAGGTTAAAATAGGTGGGAACACTTCGTATGGGTTCAGACTTAAACAAGGGAGATTCAGGTTGGATATAAGGAAGCTCTTCCCTGGGAGGGTGCTGAGGCGCTGGCACAGGGTGCCCAGAGAAGCTGTGGCTGCCCCATCCCTGGCAGTGTTCAAGGCCACGTTGGACACAGGGGCTTGGAGCACCCTGCTCTAGTGGAAGGTGTCCCTGCTCGTGGCAGGGGTTGGAGCTGGATGAGCTTTAAGGTCCTTTCCAACCCAAACCAGTCTGGGATTCTGTGGTTCTCTGTGCTCTGATATAGCCCTTTTCATGAGCAACCACTGTTGGCAATTTCTATGGACAGAGTATTAATAGATTTGGTTTAAGGGGCTACTGAACAACCTTCAACTCCCCTTTGGGTGGTGGGAACTGGACATATATAGCAGTACAAAACAAAACATGGTGAAATGCCCACCAGCCATGCCATTGCTCACCAGGACTTCTGATTGATCCTGTGAGTGCCATAGGGATGTAAGGCTATCCCCAGGGACCTGCACATGGAGAAACACTACACACGAGGAGTCCCCAGCCATCTTGTGGTAGGGTCCACCCTTGGCAACTGCTTGCTAGGTTTCACTAAGGATACCAACAAAGCCATCCTGCTTACATGGAGCTAAGGATCCAGCCCTTAGGTTGGGTTTTCATTTCCTCAGAGGGTTGTGCTACAGCACTGCCTGTAAGTACCTTTACTCAGCTCATCAAAATACAATATTCAGATCTTTCTCTCATTAACTCCCTTATCCTCACATCTCATAACTGAGTTAAAAGGAAGAAAACAACTAATGAATGCAGTAAGTCACACAGAGATATACATTATAAATCCACTCATATTAATATTTATTTCCTAGCTCCTTTAATCCAAGGTTTTCAAAGCACTTCAGAGTGTTCAACGCTGTTATCCTCACTGCAGAGCCGGGCAAATTCATGCACATGGGTAACATGATCAAGGTGTCAGCAAGAGGAGAACAAGGTTGCTCAGTCCCTGCTCAGCAGAAAGCCCTTCTGACACCTCACAGAAATTGCTCTTGATCAAGAAAACAAGAATTGCAATGCTGAAGAGTTTTAATATTTAATTCCGTATAGCTGTAAAAGCAGCCTGCTTCTTATGTTCTATTACCACGGAGCTGAGATCAAAAGGCATTCTGCTCTCCCCAAGGTAGAGTAATACTGTACTAGCACTAAGACAACTCCTGGGCTTTCCCTGCCTAATGCACAGAGTGCTCGTCCCCTCAAAATGCTCTTTCTAAACACATTAAAGCCCAGTTCTTAATACTGGTGAAATAAAGCAAGTCTTATGGGATGGGCTAAGCTGGTAAGCTCAGAAAGGTCAGGGGGGTGTTAACGAATAACATCACTCATTAAGAGTGATGACCTATTTCCTTCCTTCGTTGTAATCAATTTGATATAAACCCCATGGAAGTCACTCACACGCCTTCCGCTGATGCAATCACCTTTGGATCAGCCCAAAAAGGAGCAGATATATTGGGGATTTCAGGGTAAATCAGGGTGATTCATACATTTACCAGCTTGGGCAGGCTGGCTTATGAGTTGTATAACCTGCCCATGCCTGAACTGGTGCAGTTTGTTTTCCAACACACATTGCAGAGCACTGGGGAAGTGAGAATACCCCCAGTCACTTGACAGTATCAACATGGTCCAACTCTCCTTCCTCAATGAAGCACTGGGTGCTAGTATCTTTCCAAATGCTTCCAAATACCTCAAATGCTATGGGTACTGACAACCAAGCAGTGGTGCAAGAGGAGGAAACACCACCACAGGTGCACACACATGAACACAATTATGAAGAGAATCTTTAGGAGGAGTTTCCAAATGCAAAGAGCATGAAGGCTGCACCACAGGGTTGCACTACAGAGCTTGGGAGGGGAACAAAGATTCAGAAGGAAGGTGAGAGAAGCTGGCACAAGCAGTATGAGGATCACATCAAACAGTGAGACTGAATTCAGAGTAGCCTGAAGGCTTCCAGTCATCCTCAGAGCTTGGGACCCCCTATCTTACCGCTAACATGGTGGTGGGCTTCAGGGCTTGGTTGACATTGCGGAGGAGTGTCCATTTGCCCTGGTCCCTCTCCTGATCTTCCACAACCTCAGGACATGGCTGCATGAAAAGTACTTTCTTCCTCTTCAGCATCTCCAAATGCTTTGCAGTGACAAAGAAAGCTTTGTCCCTCTGCTTTCTACATGTATTCCACCATGAATGCCAGAGAGCTCTGGCCGGTTTGCTTTAGACCTCCAGCATGCCCATGTCTGCTGCTTGCAGGACACCCTTTGACCTGATTCACAATATAGCTCTTGATAAAGGTCTTGATAGCTCTTAGCAGAAAAGCTTCCACACACCAGCCATGGTCCTCCACTGGCCAGCCAGCATCCTCACTCCATACAACTGTGGGAGTCTCAAAGCAAACTGGACAACTTCGCTTCTCTTCAGTTCTTCCAGCCCCTCAGGTAAGGGGTGATACTGAAGGACACAACCACCCGTTCTGGAAAGACGACTGCAGGATTAAAGGGAAAACTCTTCATTTCCCTGTGACTTCTCTCTGTTACCTTCCTTTCTTAGTGAAATAACCATCTGCCAGCTTGAGGACTTCCAGCACAGAACAGGCTCAGGTACTTCTTAATCCACAAATGCAGTCGGTCCCCATGCAACACATGGCATTTAATTAACCTAATACCTTTACATACCAAATTAAGCAAAGCGCAGCGGGAACTCAAAACCAGAGGCCATCTGCATGTTCTTTCAACTGATCGCCTCCAGTAGATCCATAGCAACTGGATGGTAAATAATTGAGTGGAAGGTGTGCAGGGCAGCACGGCCTCTGTGCCTATAGGTGAGAGGAGAGCCTGGGCTGGGGATGAAAATGTGCTCAAGGTGAGGACCACAGAGATAATGAGGTCGCACTGACCCTACACTTGGCTGCTCTACAGACGCACTTATAGAGCCATAGAATGGTTTGGGTTGGAAAGGACCTTAAGATTATCCAGTTCCAACCCCTGCCATGGGAAGGGTCACCTTCCACTAGAGCAGGTTGCTCCAAGCCCCTGTGTCCAAACTGGCCTTGAACCCGGCCAGGGCTGGGGCAGCCACGGCTTCTCGGGGCGCCCTGTGGCTGGGCGTCATCCACATGCCGAGG
>NW_009937871.1:37077-43206 GCF_000696875.1 Nestor notabilis
TTGAGGACACCAGAACTGCACCCAGTGCTGCAAGTGGGGTCAGAGCAGAGGGGTAGGATCCCCTCCTTCGACCTGCTGCTCACACTGCTTTAATGAAGCCCGGGATATGGCTAGTTTCTGGGCTGTGAGCACACACTGACAGCTCATGCTCAGTTTCTCAGACTTCTGCCATCTCTCCTATATAGGGAGGACTGGTTTAGTAAGGACTAATCAGGACTGACGGCCCAACTAGAAGAGCACAAGGCATTTTAAAGCCACTCCAGATTTGCTTTTTCTTGTCCTATCTTCGATACAATTGAGATTGCATCTAGGAAAGACTTTTCTGCTCATTTGGAGAATTTAAGGCTACTCTAGCTGGGCCCCAGTCTCCTCAATAGAACTTTCGAATCTAAGTTGGTGTTCTTTATACAAGCCAGAGCAACGCATGACTAGATGATGGTGCTAAGCTTTCCATGCCATTCTCATTTATCACTAGTTCAAGGCAAAACTCTACAGATGCCTTGATTCCAAAGGGTTTTCAATCCATTTGTCCATGATGAAGAGGACGTATTCCTCCTGATGAAAAGCCTTCTAGTTGAAGGAAGGCTTTGCAGGCCCCCTTGATGGGACACACTCACCAAGGACAGAAGTAGGTGATGGATACATCAAACTCATACTGACTACTTCAGTGAACAGCAGTGACAACAGTGAGGCAATCCTTGCCCAAATGGCAGATAACTTTGTAGGCTTAAGCTATATTACAAAGCCCTGGAACAATAATGTGTCTAATTCTTGTAGCTGTGCAGGTGAAGTAATGAAGAGGTCAAGCCTCATGGATAAGAAACCAGGTGAGATATTAATGAGATCAATGTCTAACCAAAGCAAAAATGTACCTGAGATGCAATAATAATACAAGGAGAAGCAGACTTAGATTGGATGTAGCAATCTCATGAGAGTTGTCTACCTTCACCACGACCTGAACACACAGTGCTGTAAATGACTGCATTCTGGCTCCCCTAGAAAAAACAAGATATATCAAAGCTAATAATGAAGGAGAGGATGCAGGGGAAGGAAGGAGTGAATAAATCTGTAACCTTATAGCAGCCTTCCAGTTCCTAAAAGGGCTACAAGAAGGCTGAAGAGGGGCTTTGGACAAGGGATGGAGGGACAGGCCAAGGGGAATGGCTTGAACCTGCCAGAGGGGAGACTGAGATGAGCTCTGAGGCAGAAGCTCTTCCCTGTGAGGGTGCTGAGGCGCTGGCACAGGGTGCCCAGAGAAGCTGTGGCTGCCCCATCCCTGGCAGTGTTCAAGGCCAGGTTGGACACAGGGGCTTGGAGCAACCTGCTCTAGTGGAAGGTGTCCCTGCCCGTGGCAGGGGCTGGAGCTGGAGGAGCTTTAAGGTCCCTTCCAACATAAACTATTCCATGATTCTACATAAAGGGACCCATAGAACGGCTCCTACAGATGCTCTTTGTTCACCAGCACACCTTTCCTCCCTGCTGTGCTCCTGTAACTGCTGTGGTGTGGGAGCAGCAGATCTGAGAAAGAACAGCCAAAGCATTTATCTCACTTTGCACTGGAGCAGACATTACAGTGCTCAGCTACACCATATTTCTGAGGCTGTGTATCTCTATGTGCTGCCAAAGAGTAAATTAAGGAGCAAAGGAATGGAATGATTTGCCCTGTTTTATCCTTGGAGCAAAGTAAAGATGGGAGCCCGGGGGTGAATCCAGTCTCAGCAGTCCTATACATGAGTGTGCTTACTTTTCCCCTGATGCTGGATTTGCTGAAGGAGATCTTCTGGGGACTCTGTCATATGCATTAGAAGTGCTTTCTGTCTGAATGGCCAAGCATGCTGCCTCCTGGAAACAGGAAATCCCATCTCTCTGAAGGGATAACCCGGCTTGGAAACCAGCCTCCCTTCTGTATGCATCAAGGGGCAGAGCAACAGCATTAAGCCTCCTGTCAGCATGCTTTTTCTAAGGGAATATGCTATGCCTTATGTGGGAAACAAACAAACACGCTTAGGACAATAAGGGGAAGGACACAGTGAAGGGAAACAAACCTTTAGCTGGCTGGCAGCCCGTCAGCAATGCCATCCGGGTTAGATTACAGCTCCCCGGGGTAACATTAGACTCTTCACTGCAGAGATGGAATTATGAGCCACAAGAGCCATGCTGGACCCTGATCTGATGATTTACTGTGCCTCTGCAGCAGCAGCACAGCTGAGGTCACGGGCCTGCTGGGACACACTTTGGGCACACACATAGTAAGGGGCAAAGGCTTCTCCCAAGGAACTGGTGTGACCCAGGCAATAGGTTTATGCTGCTGCAGAGACCTGAGCTCCCATTAAATGCTATCGTGGTGGTCGGGACCTCACTGCTGGAGAAGAAAGGGAAATGCTGCCTGCAGGAAACACCCTCACAGCAAGTGAATCACCTAATTCAGTACAAGCTTGGGTCTCTTTGCCCCAACCTGTATTTCAGACCCAAAGACAATGCATCAGACCCTGCCAGGGCTAAGGAAGTGTTCTTGAGCCAGTTATTTTGCAGCTGTCACTGAAAAACTGAGTTATTCAGAGAACAGATCATGTGGGACTCAACTAATGCAGTGCATGTTGTGCACCTCTGAGCAAGACATCCAGGTCTTTGCTAGATGATCATTGTATAGAGTCATAGAATGGTTTGGGGTGGGAAGACGTTAAAACTCATCTAATTCCAAAACCCTGCCATGGTCCCTTCAACTGATATTGTCTATTCTGCTCTACTATACTGTTCTATAGTATTCTATTCTGTACTATTCTGTTCTATTTCTATTTCTATTATTTCTATTCTACATTCAAGGGAAAGAAAGGGAGACTTCTATGGTCACCTCTGCATAAAGCAGGTAATTAAACTAAGTCAGATGATACTGACCTAAAGGGGTGTGAGGAGAGAACAGTTTGGAGGTAGAAATCTACAGCAGAGGTGTCCAAATCTAGCTAAGGTGGCTCCTACCCCAGCATGGATGGTGAAAGGCCCTAAAGGCCATAAGATAAATTGCTGAAGGATATGGAAAATCACTGATTATGTTTATGGAAACAGGCACAGCACATACCCAGGTCTCCAGAGAGCTTAGAATCAAGCCAGGTCCTTTACTTCCTTACTGCTTGTCTTTGTAGCAGAAAATCCTTAGTGCACACAGACAAAAGTGCAAACACAGGCATTCCCCCAGCTCCAAATTTAACTGTAATTTGGAGAGTAAACTGAAATCTAAATGCATTGGTGCATTGCAGCGTATTATGCCAGTGTATACTTCCAACAGCTACCCGAATCCTTTGGGCAGTATAATGCCTGTGCTGTACTAAACCCACATATCATCACCTCTAGATATCACTTGTCTGATTCAATTCAGCTCTCGATTACATGGGTGTACCCTGCTTTGTTTAACGGAGCTTCTCCAGGATCCACAGCTGTACGACCCAAGGGAGCATTAGGACTGCTCATCTCTATTCTTTGCCTCATCTTTAGCTGTGCAGTTGCCTCCAGCACCAAGAAAAGATGGGAAAGGAAGAAAAAGCTTGAATTTCTACTTAACAGCAAACCACAGTGCAAGAAGCATACATGCTGGGAGTCAGTAACCCTCATAATTCTCCTGCTTCATAAATAAGTAAGATTCTCTTCCCCATTTCTTGTAGCACATCAGGCTCCAGCTGTCAGCCAAGGTAACGTGCTACACACAAATGCTTTCTGAAACAAAGGTAGAGATGCAAGAGGAATCCTTAAATAATTCAATAATCAATGCACAGCTTGCTCATCCTGGAACTTCAATACTGGCAGGAGGGAAAAGGCAACCCACAAATGAGGCATCCATCCTAGCATTATCCTATTTAGTGCTCGGGGGCCGGCAGAGGCTCTGGGAGCAAAAATGATGGATATAATCAGGTTTGCAGGGGCACAGTCCAGTGTGGTGCAGTGAGGCTCAGTTTCCAGTGCCACCCAACCCCATCCCTGGCTTTTGGCAAGGAGCTTGTCATCAACTTTTTGGGACCTCTTGGCTCAGAAGTGAGTTTTAAGCAGACAAACATGGTTATAGAAGGTTTAATCCATGACTTCTACAGCCTCACCATTGAGGGCAAAGCAGGGAATGCAGCAACCCATTGACGTTACAAGTAGATTGGAGTAGACACGAGCATCACCCACTCAAATGCTGTGTCAGAGCACTGCATGTCAGCTCTGACACAAAAAGCTGATGGCCACCACTTGGGATGTGATTAAATATCTGCTAAGATGCAGAAGTGGAACTGGGAATGAAGATTGAGCCTTTTTAGCCCCATGGATGGGTCCTGTTCTAAATGCAAATGGAACAGATCCAAAGGAAGATGACAGAGCAATTGTAAGATGTACAAATCTGGAAAACCAGAGCGGGGAAATATAAAACCTAGACAAATCAATGGAGAAGCACATTAGGATGGGAGCATGTAATTTAGTACTGTTAGACCAAGCCATAGTCCTTCAGGTCCTAGAAATAAGGAGTTTGTGCTGACACCATGCTGGGAGCTCTCAGATCCACTCTAAATCAGCCAACAACAGTCATCTCCATCTCCACAAAAAACTGAAGGTGAAGCTAAGAGCTCCCTAGTTTGCAATAAAAGGCACGATGGTGCCCTTGGCCACCTGGAAGCAAGGATTTTGGGTGTTTCCCTTTAAATGCATGTTGTTCTGTACGTTATAACTTAGGAAGATGGGACTAAGGGAATGCCGTCTGGTCTGAGCACAGTTTGAGAGAGAAGCTGGTTCCAGCAGGTCCCTATGGCTGGACAACAGAGCTAAGCTGTGGCTCCCATCCATTTCTTGGATTTGGATGCCAGAGAGGGACTCTTCATCAGGGACTGTAGTGATAGGACAAGGGACGATGGGTTCAAACTGAAACAGGGGAAGTTCAGGTTGGATCTAAGGCAGAAGCTCTTCCCTGTGAGGGTGCTGAGGCGCTGGCACAGGGTGCCCAGAGAAGCTGTGGCTGCCCCATCCCTGGCAGTGTTCGAGGTCAGGTTGGACACAGGAGCTTGGGTGACATGGTCCAGTGTGAGGTGTCCCTGCCCATGGCGGGGGTTGGAACTGGATGAGCTTTAAGGTCCCTTCCAAAGCAAACCATTCCATGACTCTTTGATTTGATCCCGTGATGAACCAGCTCAGGGAATTAACTCAGCAGCAACACATTCAGTGTTTGCTGGTTTAGCCCCTGCAGAAGGTATATTCCTCTGGTGAAGGCATAAAGGTGTTTGATTTGACTCATGAAAGAAGAGCCCCAGCTGATGAGCACGAGAGCTACGGAACTATACAGCAGATGGAGGTACTCAGGTATTTCCACCCAACGTTTTCTGCCTCTGAGGCATACAGCCTTTTCAAGACCAGAATGAATCACAGAAAGGCCACAGTTTGAATGCCAACATACAGTGCTGATGAAGGGCAAAACACAAACCCAGATCATACACAGAAATGTAAATTGAAAGGGATGTTTTTCATCCTGGCTCACAAAGGCTGTTCAAAGAAGCCTTAAAGCAACCACATGAATTCAATTCTTTTACCTGATTTTATTCCTGGGGAAACAAAACAGGATTTTCCCACCATCTGTGATAGAAAACTCTTTCATTTTTCCTATGCAACCTGTCAAATTCTCTTTAGAGTTTCAGCTTCATCTTTCATGCTTTGTTTCTTTACTTCAGGCTCCTCCTTCCCCTCTACCTGCCTTTTCACAACCTCGCCAGGAGCTAGTCTGCAATTAGTTCCTGTGTCCAAATAGACATGGGACTATTGTAATCACCACAGCTATTCCTGTATAAACAGAAATGTAGTGCAAAGTGCTTAATCCTAGTAAAAATGGGTTCTTTTCCCGTGTAGTAGTAATCTATACTCATGTAAATGCAGTTTTCCCAGTAGAAATGCCTGTGCTAAGGGTCTGCATTAGCCAAAGTGGCACTGATAGGTCTAGACAAGCCCTACTACTTAAAATAGCATGTCTCATCTTCAGAAAGATTGAATGAAAGGGGAATAATGCTTTTTCCATCAGTGCCATGCCAGATCTGAGCAGCACTGCCCTATTTACACACTGCCTTTGCTTACACACTGAGGGTTGTCTTGGTTACTGAGGCAAGGGGTGCCACGGGACAG
>NW_009937871.1:43237-55816 GCF_000696875.1 Nestor notabilis
TGCAGCTCAGTCAATAGCATCTTGAGGGAGTTTGTGATATGACTGCTTAAGGGAGAAATGGGCTGCTCCAGGGGTGTAGTGGAAAAGCCAGTTCCTGGGAGGAATGGATGGCAGGAGAAAGCATAATAGAAAACAAAACAATCTGGCTTGTGACACAATCCAAGATGTCTTGATACGGGCTTTTGTACCTTAGGTGCCAGCCACAAGGGTGCAGAGATGCTGGGATACAAGCAGCATCCTTACAGAAGGAGAAAACATACTCCAGGTGTCAAAAAGTCTTGAGAACATGAAGTACTTGGATTTTATTTTGTCATCAGGAAACAGATAACAAAAAGAATCACAGAATCTCAGACTGGTTTGGGTGGAAGGGAGCTTAAAGCTCCTCCAGTTCCAACCCCTGCCACGGGCAGGGACACCTTCCACTAGAGCAGGTTGCTCCAAGCCCCTGTGTCCAACCTGGCCTTGAACACTGCCAGGGATGGGGCAGCCACAGCTTCTCTGGGCAACAAATCCTACCAGTATTTATTAAAACCCAGCAAAATCATCCATATTCCATTGGTTGCTTCATGCCTTTGACGATTCCAGGGTTGGATTCATCCAAGACCAGTCTCGAAATGGAAACCCAGAGCAGGATGATAATTGCATCTGCTTGACTGAATTCTTCAAGCCCCTCTGTCTATCATGTTTGGATCCTCCTAAACTGCTGGTGATGGATCCCTCTGAGGGAGGAGATGGACCAGCCAAGGAGCTGTACTATGGGCTCCCAGCAGCACAATACCAGCCCCATCTGCTGTAACTCTCTGGAATTACCAAGTGCATCAGGAGGTTTGTTTCTGATGGTTTCTCCATGGGTTTTAATTAAACTCACAAGCTAATAGTATCTTCAGCAGGTTGAGAAGTGACAGAGTGTACATTTTAATCCCAAATTTCACACCATCACAGCTGGGCTGTTGAAGGTGTGAAATTCCAGAAGGGTCTGGAAGAAGTTAGAGACCCCAGAGGACAACCAGGTTTATTAAGGGTCTGAAGGAATCAGTCAACAAGTCTAGCTAGACAAACCCTAACCTAGAGGTTGCAAATAGAGAAAGAGTGGGATTTTTAGGTTGGCAGAAGATGATGGAGATAGGGACAATCACCACTGCTCAGATCACAGTTGTAGTTGGCAGACCCAGCCAAGACAGTTGCCTTATTGGATATGGGCATGTACAGATGTACACTGTGGATGCCTTCGAACTGTGAGCTTGGGATGACATTACATCTAATTGTGTTACAGCTTCTTGGGCACATGTTGAAGAGACTTGGCTTTCAGAAAGTGATCAGAAGCCAGGCCCTGAACATCACTCCCTTTTACACACACCAATCCAGAAAGCTTCAAAATCCAAATCACACCAAATAATCACAACCCATTGCAAACAAAGCTATAGCTACAGCTTGAAAAAGCAAATTGGACCTATTTTAGGGTGGTGAGGTGCTGGCACAAGGTGCCCAGAGAAGCTGTGGCTGCCCCATCCCTGGCAGTGTTCAAGGCCAGGTTGGACACAGGGGCTTGGAGCAACCTGCTCTAGTGGAAGCTGTCCCTGCCCGTGGCAGGGGTTGGGACTGGAGGAGCTTTAAGGTCCCTTCTAACCCAAACCAGTCTGGGATTCTATGATTCTATGATTTCTAACATGAAATTATCAAGGAGTGGTGGGTGGTAAGATTGCCAGTGGGATTAGACTTTCATATGGATGTCCTTAACTCTAGACAGGACAGAATAAGACAGTAGCTAGAAGAACAAAAACCATAAAGTAAATAAGCTCTGCATAAATTTGGCACAGCAAATAATTCTTGTTTTCTTGGTGCTTCTTATTTTCCTCAGGAGTATTTTATTACACGGACAGTCCTTATGTGCATATGCTGCTCAGGGGGTTGTGGCTTCCAGAGGGGTTTTGTCTCACATTTCATCCACTTCATGATGAAAAGAGTTGAATTGTCCCTGCCCATGGCAGGGAGTTGGAACTGGATGATCCTAAGGTCTTTTCCAACCCAAACCATTCTATGATTCTGTGATTCTGTTATCACAATGATACTTTAATTATAGCTATGTTTCTGTAAGGAAACATAGGACTGACAGTATCAGCATGGAAATAAGCTTAATGCCTCCATTACATTTTGCTGGATGCAAATGTTGTTTAACTTCAGTCATCTCCTTAATGCAAAAGGCTGCCTGTCTCTCTCACACTGAATCTACTCATTTTATGGGGGTAAGGGGCAGTAAAATGCCTTTTCAAAGCGATTTGCAGATCATGAAAATGCAGTGTGTGACCTTAGGAGTCATTTGCCAGCAACGGTGCTGGCAATAAAACGTCTGGCTGATGGTAGGGATGCACATAAATTGCTCATATTGCATTAACACTGATTGCACAAAAGCCTTCTGAGTTGTGGTGTGCAAATCACTGGCAAGGCTCTGTCCCAGATAGGTGTTTTTCCCAACCTTAAAAGCAAGCAACATTTGGCTCTGTCTTCTTCAGCATGCGAAATAAGCCTGGATTCTGGTGAAGTGACTGAGGAAAGGATGAAGGGCATCTGCTGCTTGGTAAAAGAGTTGGGCAGGAGCAATACTATGAGGATGTTAAGTGGAATTGCCTCGGGCAGGACATGAAGATGGGTGGGCAAGGTTAAGGCACACCAAAGGACTATCTAGGGTAGCATCCTATCTATCTTCACCAGTGGCCCATGTGGATGCTTAGGGCAGAATGGACAAGTCTGTAGAGATACTTCTTTAAAATACTCTTCAGGTCCAAAAAAGAGGGGACATCAAAAAAATCTGGTAGGGACAGGGTTCATCAAGAGCAATGGAGGTGGATAGGAGACCTGGAGGATAAGGAAGCTCTACAAGTGCTTGGAAGTGAGGGACTACGTTAGGGACTACTAACCAAATATATCACATCAGGCTTGAGAAATCACCAGAAGCTTATAGGTGGAAATTTATATAGGAAATTAGCTGAAGGATAGGAGAGTATTGTGATAGAATCACACTGTCCCTTGGTGCTCACCAACAGTTCATTTTGGAAACAGACGATCAGATGGGACACACCTGGATCTAAACAAATACGCTCATCTAAGGTATGTTCCCAGCTTCAGCACACTGTAAATCTGCTCCGAAATGTATAATAATTTTGTTAAGGAACACAAGTTCTCATGATTTATTGAAGTTTTCTCCTTTCACAAAAGTGCCTAATGGAGGATGAAATCCTTGTGAACCTTTAAAATTGACCTTTCCCCAGGGCTGCATTGCTCTGCCAATGCCACCTCCCTTGTGCAGTTATCAACAAGGGCGACTGGGGAAGGAGAAGAGGATGGATCCAGCGTATTACTTCTTGTGTTTGCAAAACTCAGATCCATTTAGATGTGGTCAATAGGGACAATTCCCTTGCATTGCAACAGCCTAATGCACAACCCCTGCACGAGCCAATCTGTACTGCTGACCACCAGAGCAGTTTGTGTAAATACACCCAGGAGTGGCAAAATGGAAGTGCAAAAGCATCATCATACACATTCCCAAATCCCAGTCCACACTTACTCACTGCTGAAAGCCCCAGTAGAGGTATCTGAAGTGCTGGCTGGATTACCAGCATATCTCAGTCTATTTCACTCACAGTATTATATTTTCTCTGCTCTTAAACAGATTTTCTTTTCAGAATGGTCTCCTTATGTGTATTGCAGCAAACATCCAAATCCTCCTTCAGTTTTTGGTTACATTTATAAAACAACCAAAAATAGATTTACTCCATCAAAATTCCTACTAGAAATCTTCCTTTGAGACTGTTATTTCACCAAAACCTAAAATGCAGCAGGAAAAACATATAGAAACACAGAATCATAGGATGATTTGGGTTGGAAAGGACCTTAAGATCATCTAGTTCCAATCCCCTGCCACAGCCAGGGACACCTCACACTAGATCATGTTGCCCAAGGCTCTGCCCAGCCTGGCCTTGAACTCTGCCAGGGATGGAGCATTTACCACTTCTCTGGGCACCCTGTGCCAGCACCTCAGCACCCTCCCAGGGAAGAGCTTCTGCCTTAGATCCAACCTGAACTTCCCCTGTTTCAGTTTGAACCCATCACCTCTTGTCCTATCACTCCAGTCCCTGATGAAGGTCCCTCTCCAGGATCCTTGTAGCCCCCTTCAGACACTGGAAGCTGCTCTGACCCACCCGGCTTCTCTTCCCCAGCCCCAACAGCCCCAATGTTCTCAGCCTGTCTCCATACAGGAGCTGCTCCAGCCCCTGATCATCCTCGTGGCCTCCTCTGGACTTGCTCCAACAGCTCCATGTCCTTCTGATGTTGAGGACACCAGAACTGTATATAAACAAAGCTTTTAATGACAACACTTGAGTTCAGCTGAAGACTGACATGGAGCGCATCATTTTGATGTTCTCATTGGAATTCTGTCTTCAAAGTTAGCGTCTAATTCCAATAAAATTATGTTATTGGCCAGACAACGACATCTCAGCAGATATTCTCTGTTCTCTCTATTTTCCCAGCTCAACTTCCTCATGAGAAGGAAATACCATGTTTCAGTCTGTGCTATTGAAAGGGTCTGTGATTGCTTTCCTTCCCCTGGGCCCCAGGACCTGTGCACAGCTTCTTGAATCTGATTTCAGAATGCCACAGCATCTAATTCCAATAAAATTATGTCATTGGCCAGACAATGACATCTCAGCAAATATTCTCTGTTCTCTCTATTTTCCCAGCTCAACTTCCTCATGAGAAGGAAATACCATGTTTCAGTCTGTGCTATTGAAAGGGTCTGTGATTGCTTTCCTTCCCCTGGGCCCCAGGACCTGTGCACAGCTTCTTGAATCTGATTTCAGAATGCCAGAGTTAATATTGTGCTAAGAAATGGTGCTGTGGCTTGAAAGAGGAATGAATTTTACACTAGATCTTTCACTAGTGTACAGCAGATGTGCCTGTGACCCCAAATCCAAGAAATTTCGAGGGATTCCTTTTTAATGCCTTGCTGCTGAGTGTTTTGCAAGAGGAATTGGATGAAGAGGAAGATCTCCTCAAACAGGGCGAGCTGCCTGCCTGCTGCTCAGCCATTTGTACAAGGAGCAGTGAAAAGCGTGGTCCTACACTCCATTAAGGATGTCATACCACAAACATATCTTCCAGCAGCCATGTTGCCTTAAATGTCTACTTCTGACCTAAGTCCTTCCAATTGTCACTCCCTGTATCCCATCTGAGACCTGAGCTGAGTGAAAAACAAGTAAGTATTCAAGGTATTTTAAAGTCCTTTTAAGTCATATGATTCTGGTGAGATTATGGACAACATGGTCCATCCAACGGCTGTATCACACATCTGGGAGGGAGTGGAGGGCAGATTGAGGGAGGTGGGGGTGCAGGATTGGGGATGGGATGGGGTCTCCTTTGCTCTGCTCCATTTGTAGATGAGATGAAGATGCTTTCTTTTGTTATCAGCAGTAATCAGAGGCTCAAAGGCTAGAGTGAAGACCAAGGGAAATCAACCCTTGTGTTGATCCCAAGCAGCAGGATAAGAGGTGGGGTGGGATGGGTGTGCGTGGGAATGAAGGATTTCTCACCTCTCTCTCCAAACTTCACTCCTGAAAGGCATTGCTAGATGGGCCAGTAGCCCCCACCTCCACTGGCTGGTACATGATGGCCATGTACCATCAAGATTCTTTGCACGCTTTTTCTTGACAGAAAGCATATGCGAAGAGCAAGACTTTGATCAGAGTCAGGTTAGAGAATAATAGGATCATTTAGGTTGGGAAAGACCCTTAAGATCATCAAATCTAACCATTAACCCAGCACTGCCAAGTCCACCACTAGACCATGTCACCAAGCAGCACATCTACATATCTTTTCAACACCTCCAGGGACGGTGACTCCACCACTTCCCTGGTCAGCCTGTTCCAATGCCTGATGACCCTTTTGGTGAAGGCATTTTCCCTAATATCCAACCTAAACCTCCCCTGGCACAACTTGAGGCCACGATGGAGGCCTTAAGAGGCAGTTTGAGGGGCTGAATGTCTCTCTTCTTGTTCCCAACATCAGGTCTCAGCCTATAAGGATGCCAGAGAGGGACTCTTTATTAAGGACTGCAGTGGTAGAACAAGGGGTGATGGGTTCAAACTGAAACAGGGGGAGTTTAGATTAGATATAAGGCAGAAGTTCTTCCCTGTGAGGGTGCTGAGGTGCTGGCACAGGGTGCCCAGAGAAGCTGTGGCTGCCCCCTTCCCGGCAGCGTTTAAGGCCCGGTTGGATGAAGCCCTAGGCTATGTGATTTAGTGCAAGGTGTCCTTGCCCATGGCAGGGAGTTGGAACTGGATGATCTTAAGGTCCTTTCCAACCCAAACCATTCTATGATTCTATAAGTTAAATGACATCTTTAAGGACTCTGACAGACATGGAGAAGTTACCATCAAACAAGACAAGATGATCTGTGAGCTGCTTTGCTAGAATTATCCCTGGAGATGTAGATTTTCCTTGGGGAAATGTTAGAGTCCAAGAGTCCTTTGACTCAATAACTATACTTTCAAATGAATGTCCTATTGGTTCGGTGTTTTGCTACCACCTCTTAAAACCCAAAACTAAACTCACCCATTCACATAACAGCCCTCACTCCTCTTCCTCTATGTTGAGATCAAACAGATTCAGGTTTCAGCGCACACACTTCAGGGAAAATGGATCCTAAGGTGTCAAAAATCAGGAATGAGTGTTTCAGACAGGCGCTGTAGGGGCAGGGTATCTCCACACCACGAGATTGCTTGCTCTACCTTTATTTGACATCATGCAATTTATATTCCACAGCCATAGCACGGCAAGAGCATCTCCCTTGCCTGCAGCTTCGTTTTTCGCACACAGCCACTCCAGCACTTTAATTGTCCCATAAATTTGATGGAAAGGATTTGATGCAAAGAGCTGTTAAAAAGCTAAATGTCTTCAGCACTGCAACTAACGAATGGCTCCCAAAGATTCCTGTTTCAATCTATATGCAAATGTGACCTTTGGTTGGCTTCTGCAGGACTTTTCATTGCTGCATTACAGCTATCCAGGGAAGCCTCAGACTCATAGATCAGGCTGATACAAGGCATAAATGGGAGAAGACTTAAATTAGTCAGTATTTATGAGAAAGAGAATCCAAACAGTGAGCGTACACTTTGCTTTTTAGAATAACATGATTACAGATCAGCCCTGAGAAGACCTACAAGAACGCTGGTTCCCTTCCCCTCCCCTTCTTTGCTGACAAAACATATAGCACAATGAATCACTTAGCAAAGCTGAATGCACGTTGTCCACTAACAGTGTATGTCAGGTCCAGGTAAACCCAATGCTTACAGAGCCCAGCTGGGAGATGGCTGTGAATGGACCAAAATAGTCTCTGTTATTCATACTCCCAGCAAGGGAAAACATTTCGTGGACCGTCAAACCAAGTCTCTGTAGATGCCATCGGTCACAAAATCTATTCCTGCTCATTAATGAACTGCACAAATGCCTTTCGCCTGCAGTGGAATGTGTGATTCTGGGCTTAGAAAGAAGAGTGAAGCTGGAGCAGGTCAAGAAAGGGCTGCCACCAGCACGGGAGGAATGCAGAGCTGTTTTACAATGGGGAAAAGAAGGGTTTTGGTGGGTTTTGGTCACTCCCAAGGCTAGGAAGGAAAGGGATTGCTCCTTGTACAAACACCTGAGAAATGGCAAGAAGGAGAAAGGACAATTTTAGCTAAAAGACAGACCTGGCACAAGAACAGGAAGCCACAGATACCCTCAGAAAGTGCAGACATGAACATGTTAAGGACAGTCTCATTGGAATTTATCTAGAAAGTATCAGGCCAGGGGAGTAGGAACTAGATGATCTTAAGGTCCTTTTCTACCCACACCATTCTATGATTCTAAAGTATTTTGTGGGGTTTAAAGCTGAAGCTTTATTGGGGATTTTGCACTCAATGACATGCTAGAAGTGGCACAGACTTTGCAGAATGGATGGCTGCAGAGAAACTGGGTTTTGGCGTTACCTCCAAGAGTTCCCCAACCAGGAGCACTGCTGAGCTGAAGTCTCTGATCAAGCCTTGACTCCTGCAAAGCTTCAGACTAGTTGGAGACACCTTCCTTGCTTTGGTGTTAAACTAAAATGAGCTTCATAGTATGAGGTGTCCACAGCGCTTGATTCTTCAGGACCTTAATTTCTGGCTGAGCGTTGGTTTCCTTCATCTGCTTAGCTTAGGTCTCCACTATTTCTTTACACTCCTATTCCCACCTCTCTCCCTATAACCCCAGGAGCAGGTTGGGAGGCCACCAAGACTGGAAGAAACCCACAACAGCAACAATTGTCCTCATGTGGTCTGGACATGATCAGGAGACCACAGCAATACAGACACAATCTTCCACCAAGCCTAGTTTAGTGGATGAGTTTTGTAGGATGCTGAACTTGATCCTAAATGAAATACATTTCATGACTCCCCAGCAGATAAGTGATTTTGATTTCATTAAATCATAGAATCAAAGAGGTTGGAAAAGACCTTTAAGATCATCAAGTCCAACTTTTATCCCAGCACTGCCAAGGCCACCACTAACCCATGTCACTAAGGGCCTCATATACATGGTTCTTGAATGTGTCTGTTGGGAGGGTATTTGCAGCACTGGAAACCCTGGATTTAAGATCAGGTTATATGAGGGTTGCCTACATGAGTGAGAAGACTGAGTTGGTAAAACCAGCCATGTGGTAAGCAGTAAACATTTGTTATTGCCACCAGGCCAGTGGTGGCCTCAGCAAAGCCCTCTCCCTGGAGCAGTGATGTGCCCCTCACCAGGCTGCATTCGGGGCCACCACATCGTCCTGGTCTCCACTAAAACCAGCTCTCCTTTAAATAAAAGGCAGAACATGCAGGAACAAGCTGCGGAGCCAAACAACTTGTCAGGCTGCCAAGGCAGGAATTTAGGAAGCCCTCCTTCATCTTCCCGTTCTTTGTGCATGGAAATGGACTTGCCACGAGTAATTTTCTAGTGACTAAAGCTGATAAGTTTGGCTCCCTGCAGGCCCCTGCTGGGGAACAATGTTGGCTTTTCTTCTGAATTACTGTGTGGAAAACACAGGGCAGGAGCTCTGTGTGTTTTCTCCTTGCTTGGAGCCGTGCATTACCCTCTGTATTTAGCTACCCAGAGTCAAGCCCTGAGGGACATCCCAAGGTGAGCTGTTTTGATGGGACAGTGGAAGCGATGCAATGCCACGGGCTCACCTTCAGAATTCCTAGATTTATAGCTGGGTAAGGACAAAGGTAAACAAAATACATCTATTCCTGCTACTTGCAATTAGGCACCACCGTAAACAGCAGCTCTTTGGACTACAGAGAACAAAGCAGTTCAAGTGTGACTCAGATTGGAACTTTAGATGTGGTAAACTGGTATAAAGTGACCTCAGGAAGAGCCTGTATCTGCTAACAATAGGGAGGGGGTCCTTGCTCACCTTATATGTGCTGCAAAGGGATGTTTGCAGTAAGCAACAAGTTCTACACAAACCTATTTCCCTGATTTGGGGGTTGGAACTAGATGATCTTAAGGACCTTTCCAACCCAAACCAGTCTGTGGTTCTATGATATTTGCCAACACTTGCTCACCATCTGAACCCACAGGTTGAGTTATTCTCAAAAATATCAAGAAAAGCAAGAAAACTGCACATTAGTTTAGGGTTTTTTTCTTGTTTAATAATAAGAAGCTTTAATCACAGAGTAATATATCAAATACTGCTGATAACTTCTGGGAGGTAACTTCTGTGACACTTTTGGCACCTTATGAACTAAAAGATGTTTGTATAGAAAACAACTGAGTATCTTCTCTAAAAAAGCCTATAGGAGGCTGAACACACACACTGAATGTTAAGGCTTTGCTGTTAAGGGTTCTTGTAATACCTGCCTGGAGGTGATGGGCTGTGAACACTTGGGTGATTCAAACGCATCAATCACAAATGGCTCCAGGTTTATTCTCCAGAGTCCAACTTTCACTATTAAAATACCACTACATTTTACCTTCCACCCTAGAAATAACCCTCATCTGCTAACATGGGGGCAGCATCACTCCTGCTCTGCTCCAGCTTTACTGCTGTAACACTATAGACATGAGAGCTAAAAGCCCAAGAACTCAACCCCATATTCACACCAAGCCAACCACATCCTGAGGTTTTAGGGACCCAAATCCCAGACTAGATCCTGGGGCTGGCCAATTAGTGTCTAGATGGATGGCAAAAAGTCCTTTGATGATGTTATCAGAGCCATCTACTTGTCCCTTTAAGTTACTTTCATGATAGCAGAGGTGGCAGAAGGAAAGATTGATGTCCCTGCACCACAGCTTTCCATACACATCTCCATGTTAAGCATCTAACCTAGGTGCTTAGGGCTTAGGTATACAAGGGAGAAACACATGCCCAGAAAGGAGATCCATCCTACCCTATGACAGATGGGAAGGAAATCACTTCAGAAGTACCCTGCCTCCTTGGCTAGACAAGACACTTCAATTTTAGATAACTAGGAAGAGGGTCTGTTTGGTCTGTTTGATTAAAGCTCTAGAAAGGGTGAATTCAAATCAATATAGAAGACTACGAACTAGTGGCTCAACCACAGAGTGGTGACCTCCAGCAGAGAGACATTAGAGGTAGCCTGTAGTCATACCATAGTTGTTACAGGGTATTTCTTAAAGCCACAACTGTTATTCTGAGCTTCCCAATTCATACATGAACTTACTTCATTTTCATTTCCACACCCATTTTCCTTGGCATCACAAACTACATCACTCAGAGTTTGTGACATGGAGCCAATAAACACCTCTGAGCCTTTTGGAAGGAGAATCGAGCTCCTCATCACCCCTCCCAAAGTGCAGCCTGTTTTTGTTGGGTCACAGCTCCCAATAGGTCAGGGCAACACTGTAAAGAGCATTTCTATTGCTCCATGAGATCTTTGGCATTCCTTCCATGCCCAAAGCTATCCTCAGCACTTCTTGTCACTGGTATAAACTGATACCGCTTCAGTTCCTGCATGTAGCTTCAAAGATCTTGTGCTTTCTGCCCACTTGCAGCCAAGACAGACACAGAGTTAAATCAAAACTGCTGGGTAGATTTGCTCCATCACCTCCATGCTTGACTGTATTGACATATCTGAGTCTCAACCTGCAGCCCCAACCCAAGACACATTGCAACACAATCAGTCCTCCCCAGGTCCCCATGGCAATGAGACAACCCAGAAGCTGAGCATGAGAGAGACATGTTATGCCTAGACACAGGGAAAACACCACACTCCAAAGCCCTGAATTATTTCAGAATCTACATGAGACTTTACATTCAATTCATCAATTCAATTTCTTCCTAAATGCACAGAAGAACTCCATTTTTTCACAGCCCAAGCAGCCTTTTCCTGGAAATTGACAAGCACTCTTTGACTACATCCTTCTTCAAGGCAGGCAGTATTCTTCTGCACATCCAGGACTCGCCCCAGATGAGAAAATAGAAGTGGAACATTGCATGAGGTTAAGCTGGACTCCACACACAGAGCAATTATTTCCTCTAAGCCAATCAAGGATTAAGGCTAATGAATACCTCTGCATCTTGTAACAGTCCTTTTAGGGAAATAGAATAGGATAAAAATAGCCTGGCATGACCCTTCCCACCCAGAAATAAAAGACTTTCATTAGTCCTTCCTGAAGAGAGGAATTCTTCGCTTACCTGTCGTAGAATGACCATGGTTCCTGTCTAAACACATCAGCAATCACCAGAAATGGACCTGAATCAAAAGAAATCAGCAATCAATGAACTGAAAACCTAATCCATAGACCCCAGCTCAGGGTCTGCCCCAACCCAAACGGGACAGATGCAGCCCCTAGGTGTGGAAGAGGGTGAGGAGCACTTAAACTCCCAATGCTTTCGTAATACTAATTCCAGACAGTGAGAGACAATCCTCTAATACATCCAGATGAATTCCTGCACCGTGGTGAGGCTGGGACTGGAGCTGCTTATGCAAGTCATATTTTGTAAACTGAGGAGTCCTAGAAAGTTACCCAAGGATTAACCTGACAAACAGACTGATACTGATCTATTACATGTGTCACCAGCTCCCATGGTACGAATTAAAGCGCATGGAGAAGGGGAGCCCTGTCCTTACAGCTCACAAGGCTGGCTGGATTAGCATCTTTCTATAAAAACTGCAGTCAGGAGAGGAAAGGAAATACCAAGCCCACCATAGCTTGCAACTAATACCTGCATTGGAATGAGCATATCCACACTCTGCTCCTGCCTGTTGTGCAAATCATACCTTTGTGGGATTTAATGGGAAAGTCCCATGCTGTGCCATGGTTTGTGCCACTTCGCGGTGCTCCCAGCATTAAATGGGTTTAGTGTGTACGAGTGAAAAATGCTTTCAAAGAATTGAATTTCTGCAGCTTTTAATGTCCAGGTCATCCTGGCTACAATCAGGAATTGTTGTATTTGTGATGTGGAAGATTTTCCACTATGGTAAATGCCTTAGAAAGCAGCAAAAAGGCACTCTGAGAGACACTACTCCTATGAGACGCTGGCAATGTGAAGGCTGCTGAAGG
>NW_009937871.1:56169-57507 GCF_000696875.1 Nestor notabilis
AGTGAGGCACCGCTGCCCATGGCAGGGGGTTGGAACTGGATGATTTTAAGGTCTTTTTCAACCCAAACCATTCTATGATTCTATGACTTAGTCTTGAAAATAAAGGAGTGATAATGCCCTGTGGCGGTGTCCCGACATGCTTTGCTCATGGCAAGGAGAGTGATCTCTCTTCCCTACCAGCAGCAACTGCACTCATCCCACTCAGTAATGTAGGACTTAGTCTTTGGTGCTGATCCTGCTGGCTGAGTTTTCTGTAGATTCTCATCTGCAGTGGGTACCACAGATGTTCCCATCCTAGAAAAGCAGGATTTATCTCTATTAGCTCCTGCAGGGACTGCAGAGGCTCAACAGCATTTCCAATTATACCCCTATTCCTCTCCATGCTGCCTGCTCCATCTCTACGTTTCACCAACCACATATTTGAAGACTGATATCTACCTCACTGGTGGTTGCAGGAGTTTGCCATCTAAGTGCCCTCACCACCTGAATGAAAACATCCTGAGGTTGAAACCATCTACATAATCCTTCTGCATTGCTGGGAAAGGAACTGGTGTCCTAAGAGCAGCCAAGGTATCACTGGTCATTAGGAAATACTCACTAGACGGATTTTGGCCGCAGACCATATTTAATGGCTTAATTTTGCTCTTTCTATAAGATAGATAACTGGTGGAAAATCATGCATCCACTTTAATGTCTGAAAGGCTGTGAGGCAATTCTCCCAGTTCTCGGTTGGAGGATCTTCTCTATAAACCATTAAATTATCCCTCTTCTCCTTAATTCATACGGCTTGAAGATAACTTTCTAGCCCTGCCAAGTTGTGAGCCCTGAGACAGACTTCAAGGATGCTGAAGAGTCTCCTCCACTGGGAATAGTCAGTGTAAGCTTGGCTTGGCTTACAGGAGGCAGCAGGTGAGGTCCTCCAGGGGTCCTCCCCAAGTCTGTAACAAGATGGTTGTAAGGGCAGTGTTGAACACTGGGTTGGGCAGCAGTTTGAGTGCCTTGGTTGAAGGACAACTGCTGTGGACAAGTCATCTGGTTGTTCCTTGCCTCAGGTTCCCTCTCTGAAAACAGAGATCTCGCCCAAGAGGGGAGCTCCTAAGTATTCCAGTCATTATGTGCCTGTTAATCAGCCAAATGGCTTAGGTGAGCTTGCCCCATTGGGTGTCCAAGTGGCAAAAGCCATACATGGGGGATCTCTTCCCACAGGCTGGGCTACAGCCACAGGTTCAAGTCTCAGAAGTGCTCCTTCCATCATTTATCCTTCTGCTGCTCAAGCAAAGCCCCATCCTGTGGTTATCCTGGCTCCTAGTGTAAAAACTACCCCTTATGTGGACATCC